>NW_021826282.1:0-2500 GCF_006345805.1 Octopus sinensis | reverse complement strand
GTAGCAAAAGGTACGAGACTCGATTCATTGGACTAAATATACTTCATGGCGTTGCCCCAGCATGGCCTCAGTCTAATGACTGAAACAAGTACAAGATAAAAGATAAGCGGTATCACTCCTAAAGATTGCTGCAATAAAATTGAAGCAAAGTCTTTTGCGTGACACGAAACATAAACAAACAACAATATTTAATTTAAGCACATTTTTTTCTTTACTTTGGTGCGGGATTGAAGAGGCGAACGACGGACTGTGTCAACGCTTGTGGAGGCAGCAGCAGTAGTAGTAGTAGTAGTAGTAGTAGTAGTAGTAGTAGTAGTAGTAGCTGCAGCAGTTGTAGAAGTCGTGAGATGTTGTTGTTGTTGTGTTGGTGGTGGTTGTGGTGGTGGTCATTGTTGAATTGGTAGTTTATCATTCTCACCCATTCACCTCGATGTCTTATAGCGTCAAATCAGTCTTGAACCCAGATACAAATGCCAGAGACAGCCTGACAAGGCACTACGTATGCCGAACCCCATTGCGGCAGATATACTCCGATTCTTTCTCTGCCTAGTTAGGATTACTCCATAGGATGTGCCTCACAACACTGTGTTGTATGAGCAGCAGTTAAATGATCGTGGTCAACGGTGCTCTGCCTAATATGGCCGGAATTATATATGACGTAACACAAGGCGGTGCCGTTAATCCCCCTGTAAATCTTTAGCATCGTATTAGATGAAGAGACAGACACGTTGAAAATATGAGTGATGCTCAGATTCTCTACAGATGACAGCTATTTCTGTTGATGAATCATTCTGCACAGATATCCGCACAGACTCTCGATTACGTACCCAGGCGTTCATGAGAACCTTCTTTACAAGAAACCCAGCGGCGATGTTAATCCTCTGGAAATAAATTTATCTTAAGTAGGTTAGAATTGCTAAATATTTGTGCCTCCGAGTAATAAGTGACCTCAACTAATATCATATGTCTACAAGAAGAAACACACAAACACACAGACACAGACACACACACACACACACACACACACGTTTAAGATACATCTCTCTCTGTATCTATCTATCTATTATCTGTCTGTCTATATACACACACATATATATATATATAAACATATATATATATATAGATATATAGATAGATAGATACATACATACATAGATATAGATGTAGATAGATAGATGGTAGATAGACAGATATAATAATATATATATATACACATACATAAACACATACATATATATGTGTGTGTGTGTATAGTTATATATATTCACACATATGTATATATGTATGTGTGTACATATATATATATGTATATACATATATGTATATATAAATACATATGTTTGTAGTTTACACCCCGTTTTCGTCTTTTGCTCCGTTTTTTTTTTGTAAATTCCAAGGTATATACATATATAAGTATACATACATACATATAATATATATATATATTAATATTATATATATATATATATATATATATATATATATAATATTATATAATAATATATATATATTATATTATATTAAATTAGAGACAAAACCACTATTAGGCCAAATCAAACAATGAAAGACTTAATCCAATACATAAATTAAATTATATTATTTAAATATTAACAATTATTAAAAAATATAATTAATATCCACTACGATCGTTCCTGGCTACTGTCATCAAATAATATTTTACTATAACATTGGATTCAATCCTAAATCTGATTTTTCCCTGTAAGTTTGGATTTATTCCCTAATATTTATTATTATTATATATATATATATATATATAGCAAAAATTTGAAGATGAAATACCTGGAACAGAGGGAATCTCATAGGGTCATCATGAATGCCGATTATTTAGTTAACGAATCTTATAAGTAAGACAGAAAAACAGAGCATGACACATACTAAGCATCTGCAGGTAAAGTGACCTCTTTGACGTAACCGGCCAATACGAAAAGGCTTAGAGAACGGTGAAGGTGCTGAAGAAAGGAAACTGACAGCAAGGTTCCGGACCCACTCCTAATGCGTGACACCTTGGGCATTAGGGGTGGGTCCGGAACCTTGCTGTTCGACTAAAATTTTTCAAGACGCTGCCCCAACATGGCCGCAGTCTAATAACTAAAACGAATAGTTCACAACACAAGTAGCGCACACACACACACACACACACACACACACACACACAAACACACAATCCTACACATCTACATACATGTGTGCGTTTGAATGTGTGTGTATTTATTTGCAAACACATAGATAACTCCGAGGATGTATACGCATACACCCGCACGCACGATCGCACACATCCGCATGAAGACAAACACAGACACACATATAGGTAAGTAGTAAATGGTCGTGACCTTGCGAGAAGATGGAGAATTGTTGAGGGTGGGGGTGGAAATTAATACATCACCGGGTGCACAACAAACACATCAAAACTATCGGCATCATATAATATATACCCCGATACCCGTGAAACATCGCTGATCAAAAGATTTCCTTGACGCCA
>NW_021826281.1:0-35513 GCF_006345805.1 Octopus sinensis | reverse complement strand
GCATGTCTTTTGTTCATATATAAAGTCCTTTGTGCTGCAGTGTCCAAGTAAGTCCACTCTTAAAGGCATTATTGTCGTGAATATTTATCATTTATAACAGCTGGCGTGGTGTGCTTTAAAATCGCTTCACTCGTTCCCTCGGAGGAGCTTGAAAATAAGATGTAAAAAAATAGAACAAGCAACACTAGACGTTTCATTCAAGACTCTAGGACTCTAGATGCAAGGAGCCGAATTGAATATTGTGATATCCCATTCGATATCCCATTCGGCACACTAAGAATTTTATCGCTCTACTACCAGCAGGAAATAGTTGCTTTTTGTTTCTTTATACCGGCACCGAAGGAATGCAAGATGTAAATGACAACCGTTATATTTGAAAGCAAATGGCAGTGAGCTGAAACAGATACAACATAAGATTCTATCCAATGAACTGACGGTTCAACTTACGGTCTCTAGAAACATGAAGGCTTGTTGGTCAGCTAAATTGTAGGTTTGTGTGCAATATAGATTAGACATGTTCCGGTTACCTTTAGTCTAAAATAGTCATCAATGATACAACCATAGAAAGAACACAGCCAACAGTTACATTAGTGTCTCAACAAGTAGCCATAACGAGGTGGACTGACATCCATTAATTAGTAGACAAATTACTCTCATATAGCATACATTCATCTTAAGATAAAGCAGAATACATCAAATAATGTAGTCCGAGCTATGCCTCAAGCAACGAACAGATCACAACTGAAATGAGTCTTGTTGAAATTCGTGGACGCTTGGCTACATATTAAACAAGGAGAGTAACCAATCAAGAAAGCACTGAGGCCTCTTCGTGGTTACTAGGACTAGAGAACCAGTGGTATTCTAGTAATATCTTAGACTATGAAGAGCAGAAGGCGGAAGGACTCATTGGATCATTTGATTCTCGACACACGATGAGAATAATGTACAGTGTGGGCAAAAGTAGACCGGCTTCGCTTAAAAGAGGTTTCACTTTAGACTGACCAGGAGTTTGCCAACCTCAAGGGCAGCAACAAGAGCACCTATCCAACAACAGAAAATTAAAAACAACGCTAATGCAACGAAGTGCTCGCTGTTAAGGTTCAATGCCAAATCTGCAGTATTTATCAGTATAAAGCAATTGAGAGTCGAGGGTTTTCGTTATTAAGGCAACGTAATGGCTGAGACAAGAATAGAGACTAGCAACGATCCTTATCTTATCATTTGGTTGTGCCAATAAGTAATTGCATATTCTTAATTAATGAAATGAAAAAATAAATAAATAATTAAGGTTCTCTCTGAATTTATGCCAAGAGGGTACGAAGTGTTTGTAAACCACTAAGAAGCGAATGACGAAACTACAGAAACGAACACGAATACACACACACACACAAACACACTCACACACACACACACATGCATATTAATACAAGTGTTCATATGAATATATAATATACTTGTGTGGTAAGAAACTAGATTCCAAATCATATGGTTCTGGGTTCAGGCCCACTATATGTACCTTGGGCAGGTGTTTTCTAATCTAGGTGCGGGTCGAGGAAACGTGTGTGAGTGGCTTTGACAGACAAAAACTGAAACAAGCTCATCGTATTTATATGTACGCACACACACAGACACACACACACAACACACACACACATATTAACCTATCAACCCAATAAATACACTCTACACAACAATACTAATTTTAACAATATATATAGCTTGAATTAAATTCAAAGAAATTTATTTAATAAGCCATAAAAAAATATTATTTAATATAAATATATCATAAACATATCTACAAAGAAACAATATTAATTCAACTTTAATTAACCATTTAATACTAAGCAATCTCTCACAATCTATATAAGAAGCTTATACCCGCCATACATATGTGTTTGGGATAAGCTTCATATATATAGATTGTGACAGTTTGTTTAGTATTAAATGGTAAATTAAAGTTGAAATATATATGCATTTAAATATATTAAAATTCAAAATGGCTGACGAATAGCACCGTACTTGAAACTCAAGAATACTGACGAAACTAAATCAAACTGTTTTGATCCATACATGTTACTCTCAATAAATTGGTTGAGTGGTTCTCTTTTGTTTGTTTGTTTGTTTGTGTGAGTGTGTGAGGCGTGTAGGGTTCTTTTGCAAGATGTTTTACTTCACGTTGTTCCAGGCCACTCATTTGGCAAAAAAATGGTTTTAATTGTAAATCAATCAGTCACGATTGTCACACACATTCTGTGTCACGTTGAATCTTTCTGAGAACTATGTTAAAAGTACGCGTGGTCATATAGGGTGAAGGTACTTGCACGTTAATTACACAAGAATATTATCCAAAGAATCATTATCAATAGCAAAAATCAAACTGAATTATTAGGGCGGCGAATACTGTGGCGCTCATCTAGAGAGGCAGTCTCATATAGACATACAGTACAAACTACAGAGACATATATCATTGCAGAGGTCTGGTATAGGTGCTGAAGCTACCAGATCACTTGTCTTCAGCGTTCTGCGCTTCCTCAGTTGCAGTCGTATTTGGATAAGTGGGTCTGTTATGAGTGTAATGCATATATGAATGTATATATTCAAATGTTGGTTGTTCCACCGCTTGATAAGTGCCGCTGTATTGTGTGCATATCCGTAAATTGGTGTCCAAGCAAAGAAATAGTAACTGTGTAACATAATTTAGAAACAAAAGAACTATAACCACTTGATCAAATGAGCATTTAGTGACTCCGTCCGTGCACGGCAGCTGTTCAATGAGTGAAAGCTGTAAAGAACTGGAAGAATGCATGTATTCCTACACTCAAAAATAAATATATGTATGTATGAATATATATATGAATGAATGTATATATATATATATATATATATATATATGTATGTATGAATGTATGTATATATATATGTATATATATGTATATATATATATACATATTTATATATATATAGGTATGTGTACATATATATATGCATGTATGTATTATATGTATATATACATACATATATAATACAAATTATATATTTATTCATATAATATACATGTATAAATTATATATGTATATACATACACACCATATATATATATATATATATATATGCATAGGCATATATATATATATATATATATATATATATATATATATATATATAACAGACACAGACACAAACGCGCGCACGCACACATTATATATATCGGCATATATTATAATGATTGCGCTATTCGTGCAACGCCACGACACAGAAGCATTGATGAGGTGTCGATATCTCTTGAAGGCAATTTACTTTACACTTATTCTATTACACCTGATTTAAGAATCACACGCTGAATACCTTGTTGTGTCTGCTTTAGTTCGAAGCCAAAGCGTTCGAAAATATACCGATGATTGCACGATGCAATTGTTCACTACGAGCTACATTGTGTGTTTTTATCTATTTATTTATTCCTTCATTTCTCTGGCAAGACGTTTTTGCTGAATTGCTTTATATAGGAGGATGACAAAATATCAATATGTTTCTATATCTAATAAATTCACAGTCTCTGTTAAAGACACATTGCAATATTCTTCTCAGCAGTGATCTACATAATATCGAGATAAATACATACATAATATATCATAATACATACATGCATACAGATACATACATACATACATACATACATAATATATACATATATATATATATATATATATATATATATATATATATATATATATATATATATCATCTAGATATATATATATATCATCCATCCACTATACAAAGACGTACAGGCGTACATGTAGGAAGATAGATACATAGATACATAATGACATAGATAGGTTAATAGATAAGTATATACTACATACCATACATATATATATATATATATGTAATAGATATATATATATATATATATATATATATATATATATATATATATATATATTATATATATATATCGACCTATAGATAGATAGATAGACAGATAGATAGATAGATAGTTAGACTGATAGATAGAACTATGCGATCTTCACTTCTTTGTTTTTAAGAATATACTTAATAGTAGATTTTAAACCAAATAATATCGAATAATATTTCCTTTTTCTCCTCCTTGTGTCTACTATTTGATCTTATTACTCTCCTCACAATTTTTAAGTCTTCAATATTGGATGGAAACAAATCGAACTACATTTTATTATAAGATATCTCAGTTATACATCGTCTTCGATTTCTTCAGCACATCTTGCATTATAGTCTACCAATCGCGTTCAATCTTTTATTCATATAAGTTATCTCAACGTTCGGTTCATTACGTCGCCATTGCATCCTAATGCGGAGGAATCGGAGGTGTTTTCGAATATAATCCGAAAAAAAATGTTTGCTTATATGAAAAGTTAAGACATTCAGTACGTTTCAAAAGAGATAATTTTTTTAGAGATAGATTTGTTTTGTGTAGTCGTGGTTGTTAAAGGTTCCCCATACTTATGCACGCTTATGCAATTGTCGCTATCTGAGCCGTTTTATGCAGGGAAAGGATATCTCCCCATGCAGAGATATCCTTGCCATTTAGAGATATCCTATCCAATGATTATCTAAGAGAAATGCCATCGACGTGGGTCAATATAATCCCTTTAATACCGTCTGAATACAAAACAGCCAGAACAAGTTGGGCGTGGCATCTCAGTTTCTCTTCTCACAGTTCTGTCACATCCAAGAATTGGTATTTTGCTTCCTCTATCTACTCCGAAATTAGAAACGTAAGAGTTTGCGCGAGCAGGATATGATTTTACTGCACAGGAATTAGGAACAAATTACGAGAATCATTCAACTGAACATTGTAACGGTTCTCACTATTCTTTTCCTTGGATTACGTATTCTTTTATCCTTTTATTCTTTTACTTGTTCCAGTCATTTTACTGCGGCCGTCCTGGAGCACGGCCTTTAAATCGAACAGATCGACCCAGGACTTATTCTTTGTAAGCCTAGTTCTTATCGGGCTCTATTGCGGAACAGCTAAGTTACGGATACGTAAACACACCAACATCGGTTGTCAAGCGTTGGTGGGGGGTACAAACCCACACGCATATATATATATATATATATATATATATATATATATATATAATATATATATATATATATATATATATATACGACAGGCTTCTTCCAGTTTCGTCTACCAAATCCGCTCACAAGGCCACAGTAAAGGACACTTATCCACGCAGTTGGACAGAACCCGAGACCATGTGGTTGGTAAGCAAGCTACGTACCATACAGCCAAAAAGTTTGAAAAATGATACATTTTTCGCTTTATTTTTATATCCATAAAGCTTCGTTCAGTTATATATATGTAGCATAGATTAATATAGAAATAGAATATAGTAATATCGTAACATATAATCAGGCAGCTAAATGGCAGAATTGTTAGCACGGCGGGCAAATTGTTCAGCAGTATTTCATCCGCCTTTACTTTTGAGGAGAAATACCACCGGAGGTCAGTTTTTCCTATCGTTGTTTCGGAGGTCGATTGATAAATATACCAGTTGTGCACTGGTGTAGGTGTAATCGACGTCTCTCTGGCTGGCCTTGTGCTAAGATATAAAACAATTATCATTAAATACTTGCACCCAAATGTGATAATTGCGATAGATACCGGGGTATCGGATATATATATATATATATATGGCTATTAAAAAGTTTGCAAGACGCAACGAAAGTTTTAGGAAAAATAAATAAATAAATGAGTGGTAACATTACCGGTGAGTGTGTTTAATAATAGGGCTCAAAAAGAGAATGACTCTCCCCAGATCCATCAAAATATGCTTCAACACATGAACTCACATAAAGAATCTTGCAAACCAAATCTTAAAGCGAAATTTATTAAACATTTTAGATGAATAGATTTCACAGTAAGTTCTAAGTTTCCGCCATGTCAACCATCAAGGGAGAATACCATGACTGCTTAGCTGGTCGAAATTTCGAAGTTACTGTCACAATTATTCCTTTTGAAGTATAATATATACGCATGGCGTAGCTGTGTGGTAAGAATAGACATCCCAGTCATATGGTTCCGGGTTCAGTCACACTCCGTGGACCAAAGTTTTGTGTGAAGATTTGGTCTACGGAAACTGAAAGTAACCCGTCATATACATACGTACATACATAAAACATACATACATAATACATACATACATATATACAGACAGACATACACATATACATACATACATTAATACACATATACATACATATACACACAAAAATACACATATATGTATGTGTCTAAGTGTGTGAGTGTGTGTGTTGTGTGTGTGTTATTCGCTGCCACCGCTTGATGACCAATGTTGGTTTGTTTACACACGTAATTTAGCAGTTCCTCATAAGAAACCAATAGAATTAGTACCAGGCTTTCAATTGGCTTCAGGACTTCAGTCTCTTCTTGTTTACCTCGCTGTATTTGTTCCAACTACCAGCGATTGTAGCTCTAATTCTTTATAGTCCAACCATGCTTTCTTAATTCTCGGATCAGTAAACATAATAAAACTGAAGGTCATTGTTCGGTTCTTTCATATATCGTAAAATATCTAAGATTGACAGTTGTCGGCAACATGACTTCTTTTACGAAGCGCCCTATGACAGGCAACGAAACTGAAAATGAATACGCGTTTGTATTCTGTGATGTAAACTCTATGAAGACTAAATGCAGCATGATCAGGTAATCACGATGCGCAATGCGGGCTTCAGATCACGACTAATAGTTTATGTTACTTTACTTGGTATTACGGTTACATGCAGAGGCCTTAATGAAATAGTAACGACCAAAGTAAGTTGCAGTATTTACGCACATGAAATATGGCAACGCAATAGGCGCAGGAGTGGCTGTGTGGTAAGTAGCTTGCCTACCAACCACATAGTTCTGGGTTCAGTCCCACTGCGTGGCATCTTTGGCAAGTGTCTTCTGCTATAGCCTCGGGCCGACCAATGCCTTGTGAGTGGATTTGGTAGACGGAAACTGAAAAGACCCTGTCGTATATATGTATATATATGTATGTATGTGTATGTATATGTTTGTGGTGTCTGTGTTTGTCCCTCTAGCATTGCTTGACAACCGATGCTGGTGTTACGTCCCCGTCACTTAGCGGTTCGGCAAAAGAACCGATAGAATAAGTACTGGGCTTACAAAGAATAAGTCCCGGGGTCGATTTGCTCGACTAAAGGCGGTGCTCCAGCATGGCCGCAGTCAAATGACTGAAACAAATGATTGGGTTTTCATCGTTCCATATTATAGTGCTAATTGTTATATTATTCACTAGTCAAGGTATAGATTTAGTGAATTTTGATTACCAGAACGAAACTTTCGTCTCGTTATTTGAAGCAGTTTCCCCGAATGTTTGTTTTCTTTAAATATTTGAGAAAGTGACACTTTCCCGAAATATTATAGAAACATTAAGTAATTTAAGTAAGATATTACAATATGTTTTATCCATTGGCATCACATTTTGAAGAATTTACAAGTGTTGCTCAAAGTATTAGAAGCGTTGGAAATTATGCCAGTCAGCAAAGCTAGACGTGGACCAAAGACACGGAAATAAGCGGATGATAAGCAATGGTTCTTCCACTGCCTAATAAATAATGACACCATATATCTAAAGAGAAAAAGGAACTTCTGCAATTCCCCAAAGCAATGCTTAAAAGCCAAGCCTTTCAGTGGTGAAAGACGCTACAGGAACGATTTTGTTTACCACGTTTGGGCGTCAATACATTTCGCTATAAAACGTATGTTATAGTTGACCCGTTTATTGTTCCTCTTTGTTTTCTTTCTTATTGCGTTTCTTATTCCTCATTCCTCATCTTTCTAATGTTCTTTCATTTTTGTATTGTTTTATCTGTCTGCAAAAATGTATAAGAAATACACACACACACACACCACACACACTCACACACATATATATACATACATACATATATTATATATATCTTATAATATATATATATATATATATATATAAATATATATACATACACACATACACACATATATACATATATATGCATGCATATATATACATACATACATACATACGCATACTATATATATAAATACTTATTTACATATTTACATATATGTATATATAATTAGATATATTTATATACATAAACACATACAGACACACTGACACACATACCCATTCATACATACATATCCATGCACATACGTTTACTCAGAGAAACACCGATATTCCTAAGAACACTTGCGAAGTAGAAGTAAATTGTATACTTCGTTTATCGAACTGAAATATTTCGTATTTCGTATCTATTGATTTTCTTTGCTATTTTGCATTCATTTACATTTGATAAGTATACACACGGACATATATATACAGAAACAGATACCTATGAAACACAATGAGCCATAAACAAATATGTATATAGCCAAAAATACAATTATATATATATATATATATATATATCATATTATATATTATATCTATTATATTATATATATATATATATATATATATGTAATGTTTTAATGTATGAGTATATGTATTAAAAGCATTTGTTTATTATATATTTGTGCGTGTATATTTGTAAGTACATGTTTTGATGGTGTTCTGTTAGTTTTATTCATATATGCTTTTATTTTGTATCGTGCCATATTACCGCATCGATTTCCGGTTCCTTGCTGTGTTAACACACCGGTATCAGACAATCCTCAAATAATACAGCGATTCTCAAGAAAAAAACTACCTATATAGATAAACATATATATGATATATATATATATATATATATATATATATACAGAGAGAGAGAGAGAGAGAGAGAGAGAGAGAGAGAGGGAGGGAGAGAGAGATGTACGGACGTTTGCATATGTCCGTGTCGGTGTGTATATTCGTCGTTGTGTGACTGTGTGAATGTACAGTTCTTTTGCTCTGTGTGTGTGTGTGTGTGTGTGTGTGTGTGGTGTGTGTGTGTGTGTGTGTATGTGCGTGCTTTGTTTGGCGTCCGTGATGTGTACAGTGCATCGGAAGGAAAAAAAAAGATAACAAACGTGTTGTTCAGTTCTGCTATGGTAAATTCTCAGCAGAATTCAACAGCCATGAAGATATAGGAATGGAGATAACTTTGTATTACATACACTTCCTCCAGATACACAGGCACACAAACACAAACATGCACATACATTCATATATATATATGTGTGTGTGTGTGTGTGTGTGGCTGTGTGTGTGTGTGTGGCTGTGTGTGTGTGTATATGTACATATATACTTTACCCACACGTATGAAACGCACCAATTAAACAGTTCTTATTTACGTAATGTTTGCCAAATGGGCGAAGTATGAAATCAATGATATTGGGAAAATATTAGTATTTTTTTCTTGTATATCATTGTTGGTTTTATTGTTATTGTTTTTGATTGATTTATTTATTGCTTTTGTTTTCGTTCTCGTTGTTGTTGTTGTTGTTATTGTCGTTCGTTTTGCTTTGCCTCATTCTTGTAGTGTTCGTAGTTGTACTAGTAGTAATGGCGGTGATGAAGTAATAGATGCTAATGCTGTTATTTCACGTTTATTTTTCACTTAGTGTAGGTTTTATATTAGTCTTGCTTCAGATATGTTATGCCTGTGTATGCGTATACATAATCACATACACACACTCATATAAAGAGAGAGAGGAGAGAGAGCGCAAGGGGAAATATAAAAATGAGTCTATAATTATATACATAGAAATATACGTGCGTACATGCATATATATGTGTGTGTGTAAGTATATATGTACGTATAATATATATATATATATTATATTATATATAATATATATGTATGTATATACATAGTAGGCACCTATATATATAATATACATGAACACCACAATATACATTATATTAGATAAACTGTAGTAAGATCCTTACCATATATATATATATATATATATATATATAGATATATATATATATATATATATAAACATATATACATATATGGTGTGTGTTCGTGTGTGTATGTTTGTGCGGGTGTAAATATATACATATATATGTATGTGTGATATGTGTGTGATGCAGATATAATTAAATATACTATTTGACGATGGCTTGCATAAACGACTATGAGAGAAAGAGGCACTCTGTGTGAGGGAGAGGGTATATAATTCATGTCTATTGTGATAGAATACAGGAAGAAGTGATCTATTGTACGCATGTGTTGGTATGTGTGTGAAAGAGGGAGAGAGAATGATAGTGTGAGGAATGGTGAGAGAGAATATAAGCGAGAGAGATTGACGTCGATCGCAAATCATAATGATCACCAAACAAAATCAATATAATTTACATATCTACCTTAGTGTGTATTTAGAATTTCTCTGGATTTTTCCGAACTTGTTTATTTATCTTTCCTCGTTGTACATTCGCCATCTTCCCCAAACATCTTTAAGTTGGTTTCACAGTTTTACTAATCTTATGTCCTTGGGTTTCCCTAGCATTTACGATTCTAACAGGATTGATTTCTCGTTTCACAGTGAAATACACATTCTAAAGAGAACGGTGTCGTTTATCAAAGTAACTGCACATTTATACTACCAATAGCTTCTTTGGTTACAGATATTATTTATAATAGCATGTATATCGTCTGTTTTTCGCGTCCATCCCAAGTCAGATATTTCTTCAAATAATGGATTACGTCTGAGAATCTTTACGATTTAATGCTGGATGAATTTGTCCAAAGCTCAACTCTCACAGACTTCATTTAAGTACCGCAGACCTAGATATTACAATCAGCTGTGTAAAACAATATTACAGCGATGACGTCGTGAAATAATCCTGTGATTTCTTAAATGGATATATGTTCGCAAGAATTCATTTGGCAATTGTTGTTAACGAAATAATGTACATCGCGGAACACTTAAACAATGGTATTGTAATTATGACCTAACGAAGGAATTGTACAAATATGACCGCTATTTAATAAATGAAACTCGGGTAAATATTTGAATATGCGTTAAGGATTACTGATCGCGAGATAAGTGGTAGTGGCCTGAATGAATTCTGTTACTTGACATGCCAGAAACAGCAGCAAAATCTCTTTGGAATTATAGTTTACTGTCTTAGAAAGAAATACGATGCCTTTTTAGGTAATGTGGTAATTGAGGATTTTCACGGAGGCTAGTTGGCTGAATTGCTTAAGGATCCACTGTCATTATAGTATGGATATACTTCTAGCTATATATTCCCTGCGTTCTAATCTACTTTAAACTAGTTTTATGTTTTATAATTTCTGCAGCTGAGTATAGAAATGTTTAAAAGGACACAAAAGAAACCTAAAATCATCTGTCGTTGATCTATTGATTCCGATTTGAAACTTCCCCTCCTCATTTAATCGCTTTCGTACAAATATCTTAAATACTAGAGATCGATAATATTTAGCTTAAAGTTCTTAATTTATA
Organism: Octopus sinensis; assembly: GCF_006345805.1. Classification (NCBI taxonomy): domain Eukaryota; kingdom Metazoa; phylum Mollusca; class Cephalopoda; order Octopoda; family Octopodidae; genus Octopus; species Octopus sinensis. Next base: position 24,073 of record NW_021826281.1, on the reverse strand, counting down.
AAAATTATTTAGAAGGGTGTCAGGTTTTATGTTCCTGATATTTTAATGCCATTGTTATGGGGCCAAAGGATCATATTCACTGTGATATGTTGCTAATTCCAGCGGGAAGCAAACTAAGGGTATGAAAAATTTCAACGTTCAATAAATGATATTTTTACAACTTGAGAAGTCATTTAACATGAATTAATTACTTTGAAGAACGTTAAAATATAAAGAGAAAAAAGGCAATCGAAAGCAATTTCAATACCATTATCAATGTAATTTATCGTCTCTTGATTAGTGTTTTGATATCTAAAGGCTAACTGTTTTTTGTTTTCTTTTTTAAATCATATTTCTAATAATATATTTCATTACAAATAGCAACAATAATAGTGCTTTCAGGGCACTATTAAGATTCTTTGGAGAACAATTGTTGAATAATTGCACACGCATTACTCCGCGCCACACCAAAAAGTGATGTTTTTATAAATATTTTTCATTGATCTATCTAAGTTTTCTTCTCTTATTGTTGCTACAGATATTGTAGTATCTTAAGTATTACGGTGGATTTGTTATTGCAATGAATGTTACAGTTTAGCACTTTGAATAATTTCTGTTTCAGATTTCATCACATATTTAATGCCAATCCTTATATATAATATATATATATATATATATATATATATATACTTTTATTCTTTTACTTGTTTCAGTCATTTGACTGCAGCCAAGATGGAGCAGCGCCTTTAGTCGAACAAATCGACCCCAAGACTTATTCTTTGTAAGCGTGGTACTTATCGTTCTCTTTTGCCGAACCGCTAAGGTACGGAGCGTAAACGCACTAACATCGGTTGTCAAGCGATTGTGGTGGGACAAATATAGACACAAACACACACACAAACATACACACACGCATGCACACGTACACACACACACACACACACTACACACCCGGAACCATGTGGTTGGTAAGCAAGTTACTTACCGCACAGCTACGCCTACTTTCATTCTTCAATTGTCTTATTTACTTCGGTGATTTGACTGCAGCCATACTGGAGTACCGCCTTATAGGGCTTTCTAGACGAAAAAATCGACCCCAAGACTTACACTTTGGAATCCTAGTACTTATTCTATGTGTCGCGTTTGTAGAATCGCTAGGTTCCGGGAACGTAAACACAACAACATCGGTTGTCAAGCGATGGTAGGTACACAAACATAGACTCAATGACACATATATACATATATTATATACTGGCTTCAAATTTTCGTACAAGGCCAGCAATTCAGTTGGAGGGGTTAAGTCTACTCTAGTACTCACTTTATATTTGTTTTATCTACGGCGATAGGATAAAAGGCTGAGTAGTCCTCGGTGACATTTGAACTCAGACGTTAAAGCCGTAAAAAATGCCGCTAAACAATTTTCCCAGCACACTAACGATTATGCCAAATTGCCGCCTTATTACATTTTAATATTCTTTTCTACTCTAGGCAAAAGACTCGAATTTTTTTTGGTGAGAGGCCAATCGATTTGATCGATCCCAGTACGCAATTGCTACTTAATTTATCGACACCGAAAGGATAAAAAGCAAAGTCGACCTCGGCGAAATTTGAACTCGGAACGAAATACCACGGCATGCTAACGATTCTGCCAGCTCGCCGACTTATTATATTTGTATATTAAACATGAACCGCTCGTCGGTCAATCTGACGACGCAGGCTGGGACTTCAAAGTTACTGTCACCCCTCTGCTTGCAGAATTATTCTAAATAGGTATACAAAAAATAGTGATATCCCAGCTTGGCCGCAGGCTAATGACTGAAACAAGCAAAAAATAAAAAGATATTCGTAATAGCTTTACAACAAGTGTACTTTTTATTAGAAGATGAAATTGCTTTAATTATAAGTCGATATAACAACATTCATGTAAGAATGTGTGTATGTGTCTGTATGTGTATGCGTATGCGCGCCTGTTTATTTATATATGACCCATTGGAGTTCTCGCGTGCACTTGAGGGCGATCAAAGGTCGAAACGTTTGTAGTGCGATCTATTAAACAAATAATAGAAATAAAACTCTATTCTCTCCAATTTGTGTGAGTGTGGACGTATGTATATGTATCTATATGCGTATAAAATCTCACAGGTATATGAATCTTACATTTTATGCATATATGTATGAATATATATAATTCATACTTCCATATATATGTATATGTAATTCATATTTCAATATATATATATATATAGATATATTTAATTCATACTTCAATATATATATATATATATGTGTGTGTCAGTATGTATGTTTATTGATTTCTTAGCAATCGTTTATGATTTTCTATAACACAGTTTATTTCCACCATTTTTACAACGCAGACAAAAACAATATGCCACGTTGCAAATCAAATAAAACTTTGATTTCTACTCTTCTCATTGTATTTTGTTTATATTTTCTTTCACTTTATGTTATTTATCATGTTTCTGCTACGTTTCCAGACTCTGTTCAATATTTTCCTGATATTGATATGATTATACTTTGGCGAAGGTTCATCTCTGGTTTATGTGTGAATGATTATAACTATTTTTACATAACTAGTTATGTGAACAGATGTCTTCCTCTAAATATATATCCATCTCACGTTCAGTCTGATTGTTTCACTGTCGATCTGTTTTTCTATCTGTCTGTCTATCTATCTATCTATCTATCTATCTATCTATCTATCTATCTATCTATCTATCTATCTATCTATCTATCTATCTATCTATCAATCAATCTATCTATCTATATGACTGTCTGTCTATCTATCTATCTATCTATCTATCTATCTATCTATCTATCTATCTATCTATCTATCTATCTATCTATATATCTATCTATCTATCTATCTATCTATCCATCTGCTCTCCCCCTCTCTCTGGCTACAAATCTATGTAAATATTTATCTACATATTTACTTGCCCATCTATTTCAGAGTGTCTCCGGTACTATTTACGTGTTAATTTTGTATCCTTATCAATCCAAATGGATAATTTTTTTTCCTTCATATCCACAGGACATAAATAAACAAGAAATGCTATTCTGAAGAGAAATTTGATAGGTACGATCTTTAAACACACACGCGCACGCATACACATACATTTCTATATATACGTATATACATACACACACATGTATAAATATACATAGTTACATATATATATGTGTGTGCATGTGTGTTTATATATATATATATATATATACTGGTTTCAAACTTTGGCACAATGCTAGCAATCTCGTGACAGAGGCTATATAGAATATATCGACCCTAGTGCTCAAATGGAACTTACTTTATCGACCCCGAGGTTTGAAACGCAACGCCAATCCCAGTTGGATTGGGACTCAGAACATTTTGTTAACGCGACTGTGTTACCTTTACACCAGCGAATTAGTATGCTCGTCTATGTATGTGTATATATATATTTTTTTCTCTCCTTGTTTTCGCTGTGTCCCTTTCTGTAGAAGAGCATAGGGTCGAAACTTGAAAGACTTTTTCTATTCCTGAGTGTTATACTAATACATCTATTTGTTTTGTACACCATCTGTCTTCGTCTTTTGTTTTTTTCGTAAACTCTCCCTACATATATACATATATACATATATACATAGACAAACAGACACACACAATCAGAGATACATACGTATGAGCTTAAGTACACCTTACTTCCTTTAAGGATAAGAAGCCGTAAATCACTGCCCCGGTACTTCGTTAAGTTTTTTTGTTTACTCGAATGCCTATGTAGATGTTTAGATTATCAATTTAAAACATTTGCATTCTGGTTTCTTCACAAGAAAAAGAAAACTCCACCAAACTACTCGATATATCTATATATCTTCCAAAGTCTTGTGTATTTCTCTCACTCAATCACACACACACACATCCATACATACACAAATACACACACACACGCACACTTTCTCTCTCTCTCTTTCTCCCCCTCTTTCTTCGTCTCTTTCTGACTGCATCTCTCTGTTTGCATCGTTTTGTATGTATATATATATATATATATACAATATATATATATATATATATTGTATGTGGTGTGTGTTTGTTGTGTGTGCGTCGTGTATGGTGTATGTTTTTATGTGTATATTTATATATATATATATATATATATATATATATATATATATGTGTGTGTGTGTGTGTGTGTACTACATATATATGTATGTATGTAATTATGTCGAGTTGTCTCCCTCTCTATACCGTTCTCTTTTTCGCTCTTCATCTCCTTAACTAGATTTTCGTAATCAATCTTTCGTCCGAAAACGCTATCATTCATCCGCGGTAATCATATTTGAAAACGAAGCAACGTCTCAAGACAGACTCCTAGTGTCTGTCTTTCTTCTTCGCATCGAACACCGGATGCTATCAAAACACGTGACCGCTTTAATTTGATTTCTTTCATATCGATAATCTTCTATTAACTACTAATGCACATTTCAACCGGTGTGTGTCAAAAGATTTGGCTTGTAAGGAATTCTGCCAGTTGAAATATGAGGGCAGGAAAGGGACGGTGATGGTGGGGTTATTTAATTGTTGGAGACAGCAGCAAGATTTCGTGAGTGATAGTCATGGATGTATGGGTGTTGACAGTGTCCATATTGCAGATGTTAGTTTTAGTGATGGTGGTAGAGGGGATGATCGGGTTATAAAGACCTTAAATTGTTTTGCTGAGTACTGTAACTGACGGGGAAACTGGAGTTTCTTAGCATGATGATATACACACACATATATACATACATACATACATGCATGCATACATAAATACATATATACGCATATGTATATGTATATATGTAGGTATGTATATATATATACGCACACAGATAAATATATATACATATGCATGTTATAATGCATATATATATCTATATATATATTATCCCTCTCTGTATGTGTATGTGTATGTGTATGTACGTTTTATATACTCTTTTACTCTTTTACCTGTTTCAGTCATTTGACTGCGGCCATGCTGGAGCACCGCCTTTAATATGTTTAAGAATAATAAATCTGTACTCTACAAAAATCTAGAGTAACGCATTAGATTAAGGTAAATTATTTTAATTTAATTTCATTGAACATAAATTCAAACACATACACACAAACGCACACACACACACACACACACACACACATTTCCAGATAACCATGTTATTATCAAAAGAGTCTAACTTGTATCGCAAAGATACCATTAAAGTATACACTCATGACATACTCGTAGAATACACGTACGCAAAGAATTTCTAATACGTAGCAGTTCTAACATTGGACAGGTGTGTGTCTTACATCCGCTTTAGCAAGCACTTGTTGTTACGACCATGAATGCAGCAGCAGCGGTTTGCAAGAGTGAAACATAAATACAGAAAAGTTGCTGCTGTTCAAATCTTAATTGCCCTAACTTAGCAGTACTGTAAAATTTTATAATCTCTTCGGACGAAAGGGTAGCCAATTCTTCGTAGCTTAGACTGCATAAATCACCACGTTGCACATTCTTCTTTTTTTTTTCTAGGGTCTCTCAGCGGCTGGCGTCTTTATCTCTAACATCGGCAGTAGTTACGAACTAGGAAAAGCATTATTTTCAATGACAGAAATGTTTGAGATACTGGATATTATCACTTTCAATGGCAGATCGAGAAATAATTTTTTGTAACTAAACAATGTCCGAAGTTTGAAAGTGTTTCGTTACAAAAATTCAATTTCTCGATCTGCCGTTGAAACCGAGAAGGTCCGAGATACTTGACAGCTTTCTTAAGAGGTAACAGAATGCGAAGAAAGACTAGCGTTTTTCATAAATTTGGCTCGATTCTAAGTGTTGACTGCTTAACCAAGCTTCAGGTGAATGCTTTGGTTGAACCTGCCAGTGACTCGAAAGGTTCTAGTAAAACATCTTGCTTGAATGCGTGGTAATTATTTCATTTCATGGCAGCATGAAAAGAAGATTTTTTTCCTTCTTTTTTCCCTCTAGAGAGCCTAATCACATTTTTCCTGTTGGATATCTTTATAGCGGCTACCACAGATAGTTTGTGCTATTGTGGTTGGACAACACATAACATCATTGTGAGTTTACTCTCTGCTCTGTCATTTAGGGTCCATATATATTTTGGTAGATACATAACATTGAAGTTACTTGAAGAAGTAAGGAAATGGGTGCTTTGTATGTAACCTGCTTTGACGGTAAGTATAGGAAAAAGTTGAAGTAAAGTTAAATATTATATTATATTGACTACAATACATACACACACACACATGTATTTCTATATATATATATATGTGTGTGTGTGTGTGTGTGTCTGTGTATATCCACATATAAATGTCGATGTAAGTGTATATACTATCTAGTTGCGTGTATTTTTGAATATACATATATTCATACATATCCGCAAATATATAATATATAATACACATACATCGACATTTATATAAGGATATATAAATAAATAAATATATATATATATATATATATATATATATATACACACACACATATACATATACATATGTGTGTGCGTGCGTGTGTGTACGTGTGTACTTCTATGTTGTGTGTATGCTGTTGCCTCTTCGACTAAACGTAAATTGATATATATATATTATTTCACTTAATTATATCTGAATAATAATTGCTTGAAGGATCTCTTAAAGGCATCTTACTTGTCTTGTTCGAAAATATTTTTTTTTCCTTTTAATTAATTAAAACTATAGTTTTCTTGGCAGAGATGGCATAAAGAATAAAAATTCACAATCGTTCAAATTATAGAGCATCTACACAAAGTAACAATACAAATAACAAATGCAATAATATTAGCAATAATAATGATAATAATTTGATGATCGATAGACACGCAGACTTGTACATATTAGAACTTTTTCTGCGAATCTATATTCTACAAGTACGTGTTGAGTATATACTTTCATGGTATCACTGTAACGCAAGCGATACTCTTTGGAAACCAACTTGGAATCCGTCGACAGACATATGAAGTGAAAAACATGTCATATAGATATATATTTTAGAATTGTAATAGATTAAATTACTTAGGATTTAAAAAGTAGCTGCTCTTTAGGATGAGTGCTGATGACGCAATAACTGCGATAATATTATAGACATAGACAAATTTGTGTGTATGTGTGTAATGCGTGCATGTATATGTATATATTATATAATATATATTATATATATATATATATATATATATATTATATATATACACATATTTATATAATATATATATATGCCATGTATATATATGTATGTATCTAAGCATATACGTATAGATGCCTAAGCTTGTAGCCTTTTATATCATTCTGTCTATCAATCGATCGATGTGTCTATCTGTCCCTCTGACGGTCTACCTACCAATCTGTCTACCGAGTTACGTATTTGACTACTTTACAATCTTGTTATATATATGTGCCTGTCTGTGTCTCTTTGTGGGCTTGCGCACGTTCACTAGTGTGTCTATGCGTACACGTGTGTGTTTGTGTATGTGTGTAGCCATGTTCTAAGTGAATGTTTAACATATACGAATGGAACCTGTGGAAAACAAAATGTACCGGTTTCGAAATTTGGGCAGGGAGATTTTCTATTTCCAATACTCTGCGTTTACGTTGCTAGGCAAATTGGTCTGGGAAAAATTGTACTGAAGCCTGTCGAAAGAACTTTCGCGAAAATTCATTCTCATTGTTACTTCCACGTGAATCAACGTGATCTCTGCTCGTAACAACGAATGGCGTCTGGCTATCCGACGCACTAGCTCTTCAACAGGCGCTTTTGTCAGATTTGCAAGCCAGAGTTTTTGGCTGCATTACTTTAACTGTTGGAACGTCAGTGACAACCGTCACAGGTGGTTAGCATTTGTGACGGACATGGTAACGCACTGGTCGGAAACAGCTCAACACACTCCGGTTGAGTGACGTCGCAGCTACAAGTAAAAGAATCTCTCAATACTCATTCATTATGTTATTCCCTGAGAACTAGCAAAGAATACTACTGATTAAAAACAAATATACATCCACAAACCCATGTACAGAATCGAACACATTCACATACACACACACACACACACACACACACACACACACACACACACACACACACACACACACACCACACACACACAGACACACACAGACACACACACACACAGACGCACGCACGCGCGCACACACACACACACACACACACACACACACACACAGAGGCACGCACGCACGCAAACATAAACACAAGCATGCATCTGATGTTGATGGAGGATAAATCTCCTTGCCTGTGTAAATAACGGAGTTTTCTGCATTGGAAACTCATATGTCAAAGGTAAGTGGAACGTCTCCTGCACGAAGCCGCGCACATTCTCACCCACTGATTACGATTATACAGGCGATTGCCGGCGTTTATGAGTGTGCTCGTAAATTTATGCGGGTGCTAAGTATGCGCACGCTTGTATTTGTATCCTTGTCTGTGTGTGTCTGTGTGTTGTGTGTGTGTGTGAGTCTGCATGCCAATGCAATCTGGGACTATAAACAAAAAACGAAATTTGAAAATTCTTGTTTTCGTTATGCATTACAACCGTCATTTCGAAGAGCAAAATTCTTTAAAACTTCGCGCGTAAGTGCATGCATACGTGCAGAAATATACACAAGCATAAATACACAAAAACATGCTTACATATATGTTTATATATATATATATATATATATATATATATTGAAGGATTTATCTAAACATACCTGTATCCATATTTACATACATACATACATATAAATACATATACATATATATGCATATAATATATAGATATATATATATATATATATATATATATATATATATATATATATATATGTATGTATATATATATACATACACACAATATATTTTGGCGAGTTGTATCAATTTAACAACCGAGGAGTTACACCGGCACCGCCGGATGCTCCTGAGCCATTGTTGAGTCTCCCACTTGTATTCTGGTAGATCCCATCTTCCGCCTTTCATTTACCATATATATATATATATATATATATATATATATATATATATAATATATATATATATATATATATGTAAAGATAGATAGATAGATAGATAGATAGATAGATAGATAGATAGATAGATAGATAGGTAGATAGATAGATAGATAGATATGCTTCCATAGGTTCATGATGTTTATCGGTGTGTATAGAATATAATTCTTTCTATATATGTATCTGTATACATATATTTATTTATTTATACATTTATGCATGCACGCATACGTACCACACAAACACACACACATACACGCACCTACACTCATATACAGACACTAACACACACATCTATAAACACATCCCCGCACATCCCTACACACACACGTATATATATGTATGTATAAATTTAGTGACCTCATTTTTTCCCGGCTAGGGGAAAATAGGAAATATTGGCAACCTTACAGGGCATTGTTCCTAAATTAATCATATTTGATTATCTAAAGCAAATGTTGAATGCTGTACTGGAACTGACCTACACCATTCCATTGTCTGCATTATGTCATTTCTCTTCCTGAATTTACTTCTTTGTCTTCTATAGGATGGCACCTTCATACCATTATGTATATGCCAATTCATATACATATATATTTATATAAATGTAGATTTATATATATGTATATATAAATAACATATATATATATATATATACACATCCACGTCTATATATAAATATATATTTGTATATACGTATATATATATTTAATATATATATTTATATGTATACACATACATTCATATATATATATATATGTATATATAATATATATATATATATATATAATTTTACATACACATAGATTCACATCTATATATACATGTATATTTAGATATATATATATATATAAATTATATATATACATATCTATACATACGTGGATATACACACGTGATATACGTGTGTGTGTATATATATATACATATGTGTATGTATACATATGCATGTATATATATATATATATATATATATAATAATAAACCTTTACATAAATAAATAACGTGAAATACACGAAGGGACGAACAAAAAGACAAACGGGTCATTCAAAGCCTTCGTTCTTCAGTCAGAAACTGATCCCTCATCGCAGATTTCGGCTGTTTAATTCTGCGATACATGATGGATACCAAAAGTAACCGGAAAAAATTTCTGTTGGCGAAGCTCGTTGTTCGTGCTTTTGCTGCTAGAAGCCATTTCATGCAACTCTGAGGGATACGCTTTTTGACCAGCGTCGTCTCGTGAGGTCCACGTCGTGAGTCTTTGTTTTGCAGTGTCTTGTTCGTCGATTTTTGCGGTGGCTGGAACGAAGGAATCACGTGCTTCCGTGAAATTCTGCTTTATGTCGGGAAAGACGGTGACCGAAACAGTTCTCAGGGTTGAAACAGCTTACAAGGCCGCTGCCATGAGCAAAAGACAAGTTAACGAATGGTTCAAAGCGAACGTCGATTTCTCGAACGAATTAAAACGTCATGGCAATTCATGAAGCGATCTCGGAGGAAAGGCAATGAATCATTGATGAGCACGTTCTGGAGCTAGTGTCAACAAGTTTTGAGTAAGGAATTGCGAATGAAGAGTATTCAGCAAAACTTATGACTCCCTGTCTCACGGAATATCAAAAGCAGTCACGGGTGAATGCGTGCCGTGAACTTCAAGCAAAGTTGGAGGTTCATTCAGAACTTTTATCGCAGGTTATTACTGCTGATGAAAGTTGGTACTCCGGATTTTTCAGGCGTGGAAGAAGTGGACAGATAAAAAACAAAGCAGATAAAAAAAAAAAACAGACTAAGGCGTTAAAAAGCATCATTTCGCAAGAGTTCCGGCACTGCTTCGAACAACGAAACACGCGTCTGCACCGATGCATTGTTTCAAATGTAGAATACGTTGGAGGTGATGAAAGCGTTAACGTAAAACTAAGTGAATAAAATGACATTGCAAAATTCCGAGACCATCTCGTACATACATACATACATACATACATACATACATACATACATACATACATAATATATATATATATATAATATATATAATATATATATATATATAAACACATATATATATAACATACATACATAATATATATATATTTCAAAATGTGACCTCGTGTGTACTGTTGGCAATTTTTTTCCCTCTGTCTTCCCTTCTCTGGATCTTTCCTTCTCCTATGTTTCCGACGAAGAGCTCCGCTCGAAACGTTAAACCCTCATTCTTTCCTGAGCGTCCAATAATACTATATTTGTTCCACGTCCTCGCGTTGTTGTGTTTTTTTGTGCTTTCTTGTTTGGATTAACTTTATATTATATATATATATATATATATATATATGTATATAATATATATATATATAATATATATATATATATATATATATATATGTGTGTGTGTGTGTGTGTATATATATATATATGTATATATATATATATATATACATGCACACATATATGTATATTTATATATGTATGGATATATATATATATATATATATTATATATATATATGAATGTATGTACATATGTACGTACGCATATATATATAGCTGCATATATACATATATATATATATATAATATATATATATATATATATATATATATATAATATATATATATATATGAATGTATGTGTATATGTACGGACGTATATATATATATATATAATATATATTTGAGCATGTTAGTCGTTTGTATCGTATTATAGACTTTCCAATAATTGATTAAATCTTATTTGAGAGATCAAATGACCTTAGACCTCCCAAAGCGATTCCCTTTCACTGATTTTATTAATCAGTCTGGTGTAAGAAACCTGTAAACGTTCAAATAAATATGAACGCGATACTATATATGAAATGTTGAAAATAAAGGTGAAGTTCGCAGATTTTATTCATGTACGAATTTCTGTTGATAATGATTGCGATTGATATTTCTTCTTCAATCCATATGAATCCCTGTGAAGCAAAACCTGTGATGAAAGCATTTTCAGTTGTACCCAGCTTGCTACATGGAACATTATTTTGGTATACCGCGGTGTTGTATATTTTAGAGCACTGGAATCGCGTCTGTGACAGGGTCGCTGTTAATGCAGTAACAATTTTGTTACACAGCAATAAATGTTTAAGTGAAGTTGACAGACGTTGTGTAGTTTTTAATGCCTAATATATGTCTTCCATACCGTAATTGTTTTTGTTTCCATACACGGACACAGACAAAAATCAGTTGCCTACGATGCATACCGTCGAAACTTTAGTATGTGCCAAACTGGCACTTAAGACAGTGGACTATCTTCTCTTAAAAATTTTCCTCTAAAATCTAGCAAACTGGACGATCAGGCGTGAAACTAAATGCCACAAATCGCCATTCAGTCGTATGTCCTTCGTTTTGTACAGTGAAATATTCTAAGAAAAGTTATAGAATAATTTGCATTCCAGATTTACGATCTGAGCTAAAAATTCGAAATTCTGGTGCTACAGTTTATGTATAACATGCTTCTGAATATGTGTGCGTTCAATTGGCGTAATATAGTCACAAACCCGGAGATGTTAGGGGAGGGGCAAGTCGATTTTATCATCCGTAGTTTATGTATGGTACTTTATACCTTTTACCGTATATCTTTCACTCCATTACACTTTATATTGAGCTTCAACCTTACAATAATTTAAAGTTTTGGCAGAAGGCTACCAGGGGCGTATATTCCAGATGTGCTAGGTCTGCGATGTGCATCCATCGAAAATGTCAAATCTAATATAAATTTTAATCTTACTCGTTAATTTAATCACATATCTTAATGGAAAACTTTTGTCATACACATACTTGAAATTTGATGGCACTGGGTGTGGTAGCACACCCAATGCAACAAACACCATATACAACTGAAGACCAGTAAATTCAAGAAATGCGATAAATCGATTACACCAGTGCTCAACAGCTCATCGACCCCGAAAACAGAGAAGACCTAGCGGAAATTGAATTGAGGAAGTAAAGACGGATGAAATGCCGCTAAGCATTTTGATATCGAGTCTGCCAGCTCACCGCCTTGGGTTGCACGTAAAATACAACCAAATCACTATAAGCAAACTAAAACACATTTTTTTTTCTTTGCGAAGTTTTGCCGGTGTTAAATAATTTGGCGGGATACGTTCAGCTGTTCTTGCAAGCTAATGGAGGCTGACAATGCTGGAACTAGTTCGTAATCCAAACGCCACGACGAATTTAAAGTACTGGCTAGAAATGTCTTGACTGTTTAAAGCAGAAAACTTGATTGACGTTAATACCTCATTCTAATCAGACTACGAAACATCTAATATGATATGGATGTGTGGTTAAGGGATTCGGTTCAATGCATGAGCATTCGGTTTCCATTCTCACGCTCGGCACATTAGTAAAATGCCATCCATCCACAATAGCATTAGGTTGATTTATGCTTCGTGAGTGAATTTAGCAGTCGGTACTTTTGTCGAAGCTCTGCATCTATATATCTATCTATCTATCTATCTATCTATCTATCTATCTATCTATCTATCTATCTATCTATCTATCTATCTATCTGTCTGTCTGTCTATCTATCTATCTATCTATCGATCTATCCATCTATCTATCTATCAATCGATCTAGCGAGCGATTGAACGATCTCTTAGTCTGTCTATCTACGTATGTCCATATGTATGTGTGTACGTTTGTACGTATGCGCGCGCAGTTCGACAGAGTTGCTGATAAAATAGACAACAGGTTAAAGATAGTTACTAGCATCGATATGATCGACCAAACCCTTTTCGGTGGTGCCCTGCCATCGCACTTCAATGACTGAAGCACGTAAGGGAATAAAAGAAGAAACAATATTTTCATAAAATTGCTAAACTAGGTAGATAAAAACACACAGGATCGCCTGGCCAAATTGATATGTGGGACAGTAACCAACTAGACACGTGTCACGCAGTTGTTTGCTACAATAAACCAATTGTCACTGAATATGAATTACGATATGTTGAATAGAACGAACGAATAAATGTCGGTGTATTTCAAAGAATGCAAGAAAGAAATACACAAAAGTAAAGGCGAAAAAGATATAAGGATGATTTACAGAAAAAAACACCCCCTCCTAAGTGGATCATTCCTTAAGAGTGTTTTCACGCTATTAAAAGCCAACGACGTCACCTATAACGTGAAAGAAACGTATTCTAAGAAAATGTAACGTCTCTACTGCCTCTACGAACACCACCAACGCAGCTGCCACAACAATATCAATAAGGTCAACGACGATGACGACGACTTAGACAACGATGACTATGAAAAGATGACGACCACGACGGCGGAGGCGGCGGCGGCAACAACAATGAAGTTTCTTTCAACATATTGAGCCTATTGGTAGAAGAGTTGAAGAGGTTAACTATGGCAGTTTGTGTGTTCGTGTCTCAAAAGAAGCGTTGTATAGAGCAATTGTTCGCCGAATTAATGTTTGTTATTTGTCTTGCTTCCTCTATCAATCTCCGTTGGAACGGATGTTCCGGGTTGATAATAACTTTTTTTATATATACAGCATTTTTTTTTTCTTTTCTTCAGTTTACTGATGATCATTTTGTTCTCGTTGTTACAGATAATATTATTCGTATTCAGAGCCACCATTGACCAAACACATCTATGATCAAAACCATACCAACCGCTTCCACCACGTCTTAAGAAAATATAGAAGAGCAAGACCAAATCTGTCTTCATATTTGACAGTCAGTTTTAAAGGCGGTAGAGCATTTTGAGGGCGAACAGTGTGCTTTTTACGTCACCTCTATCTTATACATGGAATTCTTTTCTAAACCTTCAAGGTTTTGTATATGCGAGAGATAATATTGAACTATAAAACTGAAAAACATTGGCCTGAATGCGTTGTTATTCACGCTCAAAGTGAAACGGCTGTTTTGTGATTTCTAATTTATAATCCTCGTGCATACTCTGCTATTTGCACTTCCTACCTGAAGGGTCAAATAAATAATTACGATACACAATTGCTATAGTAATTATTCTACTCATCATTCAAGTAATTCTTGAATTGCTTGTAAAATCTCAGACTTTAATCTCTATTCGCCAAGCTGAAGAAAGTTCTGTCTCAACTCACATTTACCGTTAATATTACATTTAAATTTTAGCACAAGGACATCAGTTTCGGGTACCGTTGCAAGTCGATTACATCGACCCCTCTTTGCATAACTGATACTTATTTTATCGACCCAGGAAAGATAAAAGCCAGAATCGACCCCTCTAAGGATTCTGTCCAGCGGAGTAAAGATTCTTCTAGTTCGCTGACCTACTTTCACCATTAATATTAAAAGAATAAATACATCGAGAAATAAGAAATCAAAACGTAGTCGTTTTGATTTCTTATGAATCATCACACATCTTCTAATGCATGAAAAAAGATAATCATGAGTATATGAAAAAGATTTTAGCTGTGGTCATCCACTATATACTTTATGTCCGGGTAACTACCAGTCGAATTGCTAGCCTCTCTCCGCGTCACTCGATGTTTTCTACTAAATGTCTATACACACAACGACTTGCATTTTCAACAATTTCTGTGTGCTACGACACCGTCGTCACAGTAGTGTGAATTTAACCACAACAGTCTGATAAACGAGGAAAACCATGGACGAAAGTCCATAAATAAATTATTCTGTTTTTCGATAAATTATTGTATAATCCAGTAGTATTGAGCATGTTTCACTCGTTCGTGAGAGCTAATGAGCTATTGAAGTTATACACACGTGAACATGCACACGCGCGCCCACGAATGAATAATATGGACATATAACTCCAAGCGAAATACACTACATTGATAAACCGAACTCAATGCAAAATGCGAGTGTAGAGATTCATATAATTTATATTAGATATGTCCTACTAATACGATCTCGATCTTTCTGTTCGGTTGTTTTCCTTCACTTTTTATGATTTCCGCGGTATTTACACCGAGAGATATAATCGCATAAATTGCGATGCATTTTTCCCGCTTTTTTTTTTTTCAATCAGAATCCTACGTGAGATTGACTGATATGTATAGCATGATATACTGTGAGAATGCCTTTATCTATACTGAAGCGGGAGGAGAAGAAACAAAGTTGTTAGTCGTAAAAGAAATACGATGATGTAAGTAAAAACGTCTCTACTTTGAATGTCTAATCTAAAATGGATCCTTGGTGTTTTAGTTCGTTCATATTCCTTACGACTGACTCCCTTTAATATTTAGGTTGTCATTGAGTACTTTCAGCGCGTAGAAAATAATTTGTTTACACAAGTTAAGATGTGATTATATTTTCTTTAGTTTCTTTTAACAATCAGGTGCAAAGGCCACGTTGGAGCATCATATTTATACAGACATATAGGATTATATGCTGGCCTACAGACAATTACGGTTACACAGGCATATAGAGAGAGACGTACATTTTAAAAACATTTTGACACACAAAGAAATAGATGCACGTACTGACCAGCACATATGCACACACACACACATATATACATACATACACACACACACATATATATATAATAGACACAAGCACTCACACACACACAGATAAATATAAATACATACATATATGTGTCCGTGTGTGTAACTGTGCCTATGTATGTATGTATCATTCAGTGCATATATATGTATATATATATATATATATATATATATATATATATGCATACACTTATACATACACATACATACATACATATAATATATATGTATGTATATAGATATATGTAATATACCTATATATATATGTATATAATGTGCGTATGCATACACACACACACACCTCTCTCACACACACACGCATACACATATATGTAAACAAAATAGTTAATTTGTTCAGTGAAAGCAGATAGTCCACTTGTTACCCAATTCCGTAAGTTTCTTAGCCTGTATTTCAGAGATACCGACAAGTCTGTAAAAACAATTGGAACATTTCACGCACCATTTAACCTTTAGATTATTAGAATATAGAAACTTGCAGAAAAGAACTTTATCTCGGTACGGAGGCGTGTTTCTCCTTCAGTTATTTATAGTTATTGTCTAAGAGAAATGAGACGGGGGAGAAGATACGGTAGTATGTCGGGGTTGTTCATGTTGTCGTTGCTGTTGTTGTTGTTGGTGGTGGTGGGAAATTGGTGAAGGTGGTGTTGGTGGCGGTGCTGGTGAAGGTGGTGTTGTGGTGTTCGTAGTTAGTTGTTTCGTTATTGGTGTTTGAATATTGGTGATTGATGATTGGCAGTTTGAGATGTATTGAGTTGAGATGTATAGCGGAGAGACTAAGATAGATAGATAGATAGATAGATAGATAGATAGATAGATAGATAGATAGATAGATAGATAGATAGATTGACTGATCGGCAAATAGATCAAGACGACTGGAAAAAAGCAAGAACAGATAAAGTGAAAACCAGCAACGGAGAAGGAGAGAGGGAGAGAGAGAAACAGACAGACAGAGACAGACAGACAGACAGAGAGAAAGAGAGTGACCTTTTTGTTAGGAAATAATTATTTTGGCACGATAACCAGCAAATATGAAAGGTGGGGAAGTCGATTAAATCCACGTCAGTATTCAACTGGTACTTATTTTATCGAACCCTGAAATCATGATGGCCAAAGTTAGCTTCTTCAGCATTTGAACTTACGACATAAGGATGTACGAAATACCTGTAATGCATTCTGTGTGCTGTGATAACCATGTTGCCAGTTCGCTGTTTGAAATACGAGGACAACAACATATTTAGAGAGAGATGTACGGCGTAGATGATGTGGAGGGGAGATCATGCATGAATGTGCAGGAAATAAAAATAGAAGGAAAAGATGAAGAGAAACTAGGTGAATGTGGTCTGTTCAATGACGGTTTAATTGTATTAAGAGCAATATGATGGGCACTAAAGAGGGTGTGAAGCAGAAGAATGAGGAATGGTAATATTACTTACCATTACAATAGTAGGGGAAGGGCATGAAGGGAAATTCACTAAGGGAGCTTAGTATTGATTGACATACTTAAATAGCGCTATACAAGATACTCTTGTTATTTCATCTAAAGTCTACCTTGATCGATTAAATCTACGATCAAAGGAAGTCCCAAACTGACTATCACCGATGGTAATAAATATGCTATGTTTCTTCTAAGAAGGCAAGATGTGAATAGAAGCAGATTTTGTTACTATTTTTTGTAATGCAGAAGGACCACATAGTGAATATTCCCTGCCAATGTTCCAAATAAAACAGGTTGTGTTTAATCCGAGGTCATCTATCGTTGAGCAGATTATGTGAACATTGTTCGAAAATAACTTTTCGAAAACGATTAATCGAAACACATTTATTCGAATGGATAATTGCACGAATGAAAATATTTTCAAACGTACAATTATACGAAATGTTAATTATTCTAATTTTTATTTTTATTTTTAAAAAAAGTGATACAATTAAAAATCAAGTACACAAATGATATTTATTTCGAATAACTGTTTTTCGAATAATTGCTTTCGAATATTTGTTTTCGAACAATTTTTATGATACGGTTGAGCACGCCCATGATCAAAGGCGTTTCATTTGTTATTGTTTGCTTTCCTTATGAGCACGACGCCCGAAATCATATTATCAGACGTGTTACTTTCTAATGTAGTAGTGTGGACAGCTAAGTGTTACTCGGTTGCAGTTTTGCAGATGTCAAGCTATTACGTCAGAGGCTCTCGATCGTGGTTCTTATCGCGTCTTGAGGTCAACATGAGGTTTTGTTGTTAAAATTTACTTGAAAGTAATTGGTTATACTTCAACGTTCCACAAAATATTTTTGAAAATTTCTTTTATACATTCCCTACTAATATTTGATTATAAAAAAAAATATGATACTAGTCTTTAAACATCGAATGACTATGAGGCCCTAGGAGAATGGAACAGGATTAAAGGAGCAAAATATGGTTGAGAACCACTGCCTTATAGAGATTCTCTGTCCCCAGTTAAAGAAGTTTGTTCTGAAAGAGATCGACAAAAGAAAAATTGAATGAGTAAGACTAAAGTGATTGAAGAAACACACAATGAGTGATAGGGTAAATGAGAGTGTGAGAGAGTGCTTGAGTGTGTGAGTCAAAGAGGGATTGAGTTAGTGTGTGATACAGTTAGTGAAGCTATGAGTGATGTGAAACTGAAGGTTTCAGTGCATGAGCAAATGGAGTAATGAACAAGTAAGCCGGGAATGAGTGAGAGGAAGATTTGCATGTGAGGAAATTTCGACATTATGCAGATGAGAGAGTGCCTGTCTGAAGGAAAGCATGGGTTTCAGAGTCGAAAAGTGAGTGCACACATTCTATTTAACTGCCTGTCTCTTTACATTCAGGCACACGCACGCACACACATACACACACACACACATACAGGCGTACACACAGGAGTGCGAACACACATAGGCACACACACACTCACGTGCACGCAGGCAATTATAGGTATACTCACAAATACACAAACATGAAAACATACAAACGTATGCAAATATATATATATATATATAATTATATATCAGTACATAAAACATCAGGATCTACGCATGCACTGACCCCAAATTCTTGCACATATCCACACATACACACAACTGGACGTTGATGTTACATTCCAGTGAAAAAGCTTTGATCTCTAGAAAACGGCTCTTTCGTCATCGGTGAGAAATTTCAAAAAAATATATACATTCATTCCTAAATACATAAATGCTTACACACACACACCAGAAAAACACAAACACACACACACACACACACAGAAACACAGAAACACACACATATTTCTAAGTTTATATATACAAGAACCTGTTGATGTGCTAATTCCAATAAAGGAGCATTGTATGTTGTTTAGAACTTGGCTATTTATCCATTAGCGCAAAAATCTAGTAATAAAGCTACATACACAAATACATACATACTTACATACATACATACACTTGCATATACACATATATATCGGTCAAACTATATTGCTCTCTGGTCATCATAATACGCTGCATTGTGCGAACTGGTCTTTTCTAATTAGGTAGATATCAATTTAATGTTGGCTCTGTTTATCTTACTGCGATGCAGCTGGGTTTCTTCAAAGCATGTAGAGTGAGGTGAAGCAAATGATACTGTGTCCACTGAGGTGAAACATGCAACTGTCACTGCTAATGAAGTGACCAAGTAGCATGCAGTACAATCTCATATATTTACGGTTGGATGACACCCGTAATTGGAATCACCACTTTTGCTGCGCCTCTGCGCTTTACAAGTAACGAAGTAAATATACATGGATATATAATATATATATATATATATATATATATATATGTGTGTGTGTGTGTGTGTGTGTGTGTGTGTATGTATATATGTGTATATCTGTGTGTGTGGGGATGTGTGTAACTATTGGTATGTGTATTTTTCATCTTTTGTGTGTATATATGGAAGTTTAGTTTAATGACACGGAGTTGGAAGATCCATAAAAGATGCGAAGCTTTCAGATTCAATAACTTAACGCTGAAACTACAGGCTTTCGTCTTCTTGTTTACACACTGGAAGTCATATATATATATTGGTATATACATGCGTCCATATACATCTATATATATATTTAAAATATATATAATATAATATATATATATATATATATATATATATATATAATATATATATAATATATATATATATATATATATATATATATATATATATATATATGTATATATATATATATACGCGCACTCATATATACATACACACGTATATACATGTATATGTATGTAGGTATATATATATATATATATATATATATATATATATATATATACACATATACACACACATATATATATATACATAATATATACATAGTTACATTCTTAAATGATATATGATATAATAGACCGATACGTACATATATAAGTATGTATGTATGTGTATATATATATAATATTATGTGTGTGTGTTTATCGATGAATGTATGTGTGAATGTGTATAAGTATATATGAATGTGTTTAAAAAGTATGTTTATAGGGGAGGAGAATGTTCATCGAAGCTGGAAAACAGTTGATTTCTTTATTTATCACACATTTAAAATATCAGTCCTTGCCTAGTGATTAAGCCGCGTATACCTTTCATCACGAGTAAGTAATTCAGCATATATTATGCCTCTGTGATGAGGTCATCATATATTAGAAATAGATGAACAGTTGTCTCCCTTGATTATTTACTGACAAAGCAATAAATTGTGAGTGAATGTGTAATATATTTTCTCAATAATGCTGTATTTACGTCCAGTTATTGAGTCGATGACGAATGCATTGGATAAGTAAAAACTAGCATAAGCTTCCAGATTTGAATATAAAAGAGTTTTATATGGTTGCATCATATCTAGTTAGAAATGGATGCTAACTGACTTTCAAATACATTTTGCTATCTGAAAATATTCTTTTCTATTCTAGGTACAAGGCCCGACAATTTTTTGGGAGGAGGGGCCAGTCGATTAGATCGACTCCAGTACGAAACTGGTAGTTAATTTATCGGCTCGGAAGGGATGAAACGTGAAGTTGACCTCGGCGGAATTTGAACTCAGAACGAAAAGACAAACGAAATACCGCTAAGCATTTCGCTGGGTGCGCTAACGTTTCTGCCAGCTCAACGCCTTACTGTCTGAAAATATTACAAGTCACTCAGCTCAAGTGCTCATAGTCGCTTTGATTCCGTGAAGCTTTACTGAGCAATCAGGAGAAATACTGCCGAACTTGCAATGAAGAAATTAGAATTATTGAAAGCCGAAACGTATTCAAACAGCCATTTTCATATCATTAACGTACTGGGGCCTCAACACTAAAACACTGCTTATAAAATGTTGTGAGGGATAAACACGGCCACAAAAGCACACAAACTTTCAAACACAAATATACATATGTATATATATATGACTGGTTTCTTCTTCTTTATTTCAACCAAATGTATTCCTAAGGCTTTTGACGCGCGAGGACATAGTAAAAAGACACTTGCCAAAGGTGATACGCAATAGAACTGAAATCGGAACGATACGGTTACGCAGCAAACTTTTTACCGCATCAGTCACACCAGCACCAATAATAAATGCTATATAGTCTAATGATTTCTTCTCTAATTTCTTTATTCTTTTCTCGATTAGAGTCTTGGATATAGTAAAAGACACTTGCCAAAGGTGATACGCAATAGAACTGAAATGGGAACCATATGGTTACGCAGCAAGCTTCTTACCGCGTCAGCCACACCTGCACCAATAATAAATGCTATATAGTCTAATGATTTCTTCTCTAATTTCCTTATTCTTTTCTCGATTAGAGTCTTGAACCATTCTGTGACATTGTCACATATCATCAGTGGATCCCCAAACAGCAAAACTAAAAGTAAGAGGCCATTATTTGCCAGTGAAACTCGTACCTTCGCGTTTGCTTGTTCATTAATCAAATATATATGAACTAAACTATTGTACCATTGAAATGATAACAATAATTGCAAGCATCCTGGAAGTGATAATATATTAATCACTGTTTTAATTCGACTGGCTAAATAAATTTCCTCTCAATGTGGCCAACGAGCAATTTGGATATCTATCTATCTATCTGTGTCTATATGTGTGTGTGTAATTGCGTGCATGTGATTTCGCGCAGGTGTGTATATACATATATACATACACCCATGCACAACACACATACATATATGTATGTATGTATATATTTGTGTGTGTGTGTATGTATGTATGTATATAGGTATATGCATACAGAATAATTTAATTTACATACATATATGTATATGCGTGTGATGTGTGTGTATATATATATGTATATATATATATATATACAAATTATGGGTGTTTAGTCCACAGGAGTACGTATATGCACATGTGTGTGTGTGTGTGCGCGCGTGTATGTGTGTGCATATATATATACGTATATACACACACAAACATATATAAATGGCTTCCGTTACTGGTTACCGGAATGGAGTAGCATGTATATCATGCTTAGATATGTTGGCGGCTTCCCAACTAAAGCAGCGTCACAATACATAATTTGTCTATTATATCATTACAATACAGCACATAACAATAAGCATTACATAGAACAGAAGATAAATATTGCATCTGAATGCTCTCTCACACTCACAGATACTAACATACAAACACACGATCAGCGACACGAGCACGTGCGTTCGCACACACATAGATCGACAGTAAAAAGTGTATTCATTGTAATTAATGAAAATAAATTATTCTTAAATTATCACACCATCCGTAGAATTAACTCAGCCTTTAATAATTAAATCAGCCTTACTATTTATTTCTCTGAACAAAACTACGGAATCGGTAGGTCATTGTTTATACTACCATATATATATGAACGTGGAGCAGCACGTTACGCAGAAACAATTGTAGTTATTACAAATATATGTTCCTTCGTACACGTCAGATAAGAAATGTTTCCAATGAAAATATTTATTTATTCATCGATATTAAAACTTAGTTTTCAATAGACAGTATCCACCCGACATCTGCTTCGTATATATATATTTTATTGAAGATTTAGAAACGTCATCAATTTTTGTATTTCAGTAGTTGAGTAGCTCAATACATTTGCGAATGACACTTGAAGCAAGGAACATATGACGCTTTTCTAACGAATTCTGGGTTACTAATCACATCTTCATCTTCTACGACCTAAAATATAATGATGTTTTGCAAACTTTAATTTTATATTGCCATGCAATATCGTTATGCTATTCCGTTCAACAGTCTGTAACATGAAAGGCAACGCTAAGATTTTACAATATTCGACTACAAGTATATTGTATAATCCAACATTAGCTATTGAAAACTTGCACCACGACTGTAAACACAACTATTCATAGAGCCCATATAGGAACTTACATACATGCATGGATAGATTATTAGACAGGTAGAGAGATGTAGGCAGATAGGCAGATAAAGGCACAGATAGATAGACTGGCGGATAGATACATAGATAAACAGACAGCTAGACAGATAGATAAATAC
>NW_021826280.1:20000-30000 GCF_006345805.1 Octopus sinensis | reverse complement strand
ACTAAAGAAATGTATGCACTTACATACATACATAGATAATACATACATAGATACGTGCACACATACACACATATATGCATATGCATATATATATATATATATATATATATATATATATATATATATATATATATTAAATCATGTCAGATTTAGATTTTGTTGTTAGTTCTTCAGACAATTTTTTAATGCGCTTTTTTATTTTTCAATTTTTTTGTTTTAATGCCGATTTTCTTTAGAATTTCTTCTGTCCCAATTAAAGAAATGTGACCTACGTGATATGTCAAGACCATTAGTATTGTAGAATGGAAAGGAACTATTTTTATGTTTTTTTTTTTGCTTTTTTTTTTCACTCAACTCAACAAATAAAACTGCTTTCATGATTTATATCCAAAATATTTCTGAAAACAGCTAAAAAAAAAAAAAAAGAGAGAGAGAAAAAAAAGAAATTTTACAAATCTTTCTCTGTATCATTTTGAACCTCAGCACCAAGAAGAGAGAAAAAGAGATGTGAGGGTGATAAGGAAATAAATAAAATGAGATGTAAGATGACAAAAAAAAAAAAAGGAACGGAAAATAAGCAATTAAATATATAAAAATGAGAAACGAAGAAAAACAACAACAAAATAAAATAAATTAATCCTGGAAAGTAAAACAAGAATTTAATAATAATAATAATAATAATAATAATGATAATAATAATAATAATAATAATAGTAGTAGTAGTAGTAGTAGTAATAATACACTGTTGGCAGATAGTAGAATGAGTTCTGCTTCTTGCAGTTCTTGTAACTTATGTGTTTCATTAATTTTATTTTTTACCATAGTAAGTATAACAATTCTTACATCTATCAGAAATAATGTCTTTTTTTTTCTTCTCTATTTTTTTTTTAACACCCTTTCCTTGCAAAGGAATATTTTAACAATTGGTTTTATGTTTTATTGTTTTATTTTATTTTTGTTTATTCATTTTTTTTTCCCGTTTCAGAAAGCCATATATAAAGAAGCCACAACTGTTGCAAAGATATCTAAGAATTCAGGTTGCTAGCCTCCATATTTTGTCTACAATATCCAGTTCGTCGAACCATATAAAGCTTGTCTGTTGCGCATGGTTTTTTATTTTTTTTTTTTTTGGTACAGATTTGACTTGTCATTCAGCCATCCTCCAAATAATGGGTTCAGAACTGGTTTGAAGTAATTTAGACAGATTTCTTCAAATTGGGACCCACACCAAGAGAGGACCCCCATGCACACGCTCAAGCAGAAAACGCTACACTGAATTTTTAGTAAGTCCTTGTGACTGACGGTGGAGCCTCAAGCCCTCAACACTTTTTAGTTGGGCCTAGCGACCTACACAAAGCATAAAACATTAATCTTCAGATTATTTAGAGTAGAGGGTCCCACTGACAATTCTCTAATTGGGCATCACATTTCTCAGCACCAGCTCTGAATGGAGGCTGATATAATTAATACAATTATCATTTCAAGGAAGTATGCCCTATCTCTCTTATAAACTTAATTTGGTCTAGAAGATTGATTAAAGAAATAGAACTCATAAAACTCAATCCAATTGTCAAAGAATATGTTTTCTACTGATGGTACCATCCAATCGTGGTCGATGCCAGCTCCTCTGGCCCCTGTGCAGGTGGCACGTTGAAAGAACCCACTACACTCTCGGAGTGGTTGGCGTTAGGAAGGGTATCCAGCTGTAGAAACACTGCCAGATCAGATTGGGGCCTGGTGCAGCCTCCTGGCTTCACAGACCCCAGTCCAACAGTCCAACCCATGCCAGCATGGAAAACGGACGTTAAACGATGATGATGATGATGATGATGATAATGATGGTGATGATGATGATGACTGTTTCATTTTAAAATTTAAGATATTCTTCATAAAGAGTTATAACTAACTAGAAGTATCGCCCGGCATTGCTCGGGTTTGTAAGGGAAATAACTATATAAGCATTTTTAGAGATGTAAAGTATAATAGCCATCTCAATATGGCTAACCACAAAGGGGGGTGTTACTGTAGCTTTTTATGTTCTGAGATTTAATAATACATTTTTAGAGATTTACTTCCCTTATATAATAGCAAAAAAATGCATTAAAAATGGGAAAAAATGATGGTAAATTTTTTTTTAAATCATAGACTCATCATAGACGCGCACTAATACCCAGAAGGGCTCAATATGAATCACGACTATAAGATACCTGCTTTTGGTTACACTGCACCGCAAAATGTGGGAGTTGTTAGGAATCTAAATCGTAGGACACAGACAGCACACAACCTCACTTTTATATATAAAGATTTATCTATTCAGAAAATAGGTATAATTTTCTAAACAGGACATTCTGCTCCAACACACTTTTGTCATCGTCTCTTTTTACCAAATGAGCAAGCCACATATCACCTTTACAGCAAAGCACCTGTTTCCATTTATCCTTCTTTAACCTCTCGTCCCTTGGCATAAATCAATCTCCCTCAATACTACACCTCATTCAGTTGAGGAGGTTTTTGTCTTGTGAGTTCCTTGGTGATCTCACTGGTGTTGGTACTACATTAAAAAAAGCACCTGGTACACTCTGCAATATGGCTGGCGTTAGGAAGGGTCTCCAGCCATAGAAACCATGCCCAGGCAGACACTGGAACACAATGCAGTCCAAATCATTGCATCCTTGTCAAACCATCCAGCTCTTGCAAATATGGAAACTGAATGTTAAATAATGATGACGATGACGATGACGATGACGATGACGACGATGGTGGCAGCATGGCGGTGGCGACGGCGGCGGCAGTGGTGGTGGTGGCAGTGGTAGTGATGATGAGATACTGTTCTACAAATTGTGGCTATACCATGAAAAGCATTGAATGAGAAAGACTTGATATTTAATTCATATTTATTTTGTCTGGCCATTGCCAATTACAGCTAAATAAATTCTATATCTTGATCCAAAGTCTTAAATTTCAAGTTAGAGTAAGGTCAGCTTAGATGTATGATTCATGTGAGATTTCTCTATATCTATTCCTTCTTATATTGTGGGTGGCATTAAAGAAAGACATCCAAGCATATATAAGTTTCTGAGCTAATTAGATATGCTCTAATTACCAAAATTGTTGCCCCAACTTTGCACTTCAGTTCTGATATAGTGTGAGGTAGACTGGTGATGGAGCGGAGTGGTTTGATGTGGTGTGGCATAGTGACATATGTGGTCTGGCAGAACTGTCTAACCAATGCAACCATGGAAGAACAGGCATTAGATGATGAATAAAATGACAATCATTTGCAAAAACATATATAAATTCGCTAGTTTATATCATTATGATGAGAGAGATTGCTTCAGATTTCAGACAAATCTGATATAAATAAACAGTGAACTAAACAAACAAAAGAGAAATAAACATAACACTTTATATATTATTTTTAGAATGAAAATCAGAAAATGATCTCTCTGAAAATGTATGCGACCTTGTCAAGGCTCTGGTGTTTATAGATAACTGAGTTTTTGTAATTCTGTAACATGTTTTTCAAAGGTCCTTACTAAGTGTGTATTTGTAGATAGTGATACAAGTAGAAGATGAAGGATAAAGTTGGAAGCAGAGATTAAATCTATCTGCTAAAGGAAGGGGTGAATTAACTAAACACTCAGAGGAAATCTAACTAATTCTCAGTACTTTCAGTTTGAAATAAAAATAATCACAAAATTTTCTGTGGATGCCAGGCATACACATGTGCACATATGCCATGGTATATTAAATGTAAGTCAATCACACAACTATATACAACTATATACAAGAGCTCTATACGTAACGTGCTCCATATATACACACACACACACACACACACGTACAGGCACTCACACACACACACGTATAGGCACTCACATACACACAAATACATATACATGTAGACATAAATTAATAAGTATTTCTGGAATATATCACGATAATGCAAGTGGGTGTATATACATAAACAAGCTTTGTTACAGCTTTCATATGTATTTCATGTCATATAATTTTCATGATGGCTATTTGTGACTTTGCAATATGCTTGTATTCTTTGCTCTCTCTCTCTCTCTCTCTCTCTCTGTCGATCAAGACAAGAAACGATTGTAGTGGCGGTTTTTTTGACTATTTATTAAATTTATGTATTGATTAGTCTTTCCTTGTTTGTTTTGCAAAATAGTGGTTTTGTCTCGAATAATATTTTATAATATTTTACTATAAAATCGATTTATCATAAATCTGATTTTTTTCCCTGTAAATTTGGATTTATTCTAATATTTATTATTATATATATATATATATATATATATAATATAATAAAACATTATTGGTGAATTGAAGAAATGGAGCTGAACGCAGATTGAACAGAAATCGTTTTATTTCATTCTACACGTGTTTCGAAAGGCACAAATTACCAAAATCTGATTGAATAATGGGACCATATTGTGTCTTTCTCTTCAGGAAGAAAATAGGAAATCCGTTGGAAAAACAAAAACAGAACAGAGGCGGAGCAAAAACAAATCGAACTATGCTCCTAAGAGCCCATGGCGAATGAAATAAAACGATTTCTGTTCAATCTGCATTCAGCTCCATTTCTTCAATTCACCAATAATGTTTTAATTTCAATTATCCGCACCAACGCACGGTTGCAACACCATATGGTTGTACCTCCAACCATGCTGTTTACTGCTGTGTTTTTGCTACTAAGGTATCGGTTAAACTTTTGATTAATCTACTACAAGATTATTCATCTTTCTATTTCACATAATATATATAATATATATATTATATATATATATATTATATATAAAGCAAATAAAAGTGTGTGTGTGTGTGTGTGTGTTGTGTGTATATATATATATGTATGTAATATATATATATATATCTATATATATATATATATATAAATGGAACAAAAGCGCAATAGAGGACATTAAAACATTCGGACAGATAGACGATACAAAGGTAAACAAGAGAAACAACAATTAGAAGGACAGGCAAAAAAAGACGGGTCATTCTTGGCTTTCTTTCATCAGTCAAATCCCAGAAGTCACGACCATTTCGGGCAGTTATACTTGAGATGGTTCGATCTGGTTGCCCCCAAAAATTCTAAGCTAAGAGCATTAGACCCCTTTGTAAGAAAGCTAGCAGATGTGTACAGGAACAAAGACAAAAAAACAGATAAACAAAAAAACAGAGAACATGGAATGCAATTATTAATACAAACAACACGAAATAACAACAGGCATCTTTCGACTGAGAACGAATCAAATTGAGTTGGCGTGTATGAAGTGAAAGCCCAAAGGCAAAAATATGGGAGATGGACACAAGATGTATTGATGGTCAGCAGTCAGGCCAAGAAAGAAAGATCGGGGCTAACTGGACACCAGTCATGTAGAAGGAGGAGAAATAGTGGGAGTTAAAGAAAGAGAGGGCCAAGAAATGTGAGAGAGGAGGAGCAAGAAAAAGGAATATATATATATATAATATATATATATATATAATATATATATATATATATATAGAGAGAGAGAGAAGAGAGAGAGAGAGAGAGAGAGAGAAGAGAGAGAGAGAGAGAGAGAGAAGAGAGAGAGAGAGAGAGAGAGAGAGAGAGATGTATATATATATAACAGAACAAATAGTGAGGAATTATCAACAGGGAAAAATACTTAATAGATTCTCTGTTGACACACCAGACTGACTATGTTACTTAGATTAATGAAGAACTCCAGTAGTCTTGTGTAAGGGTCCATCACAGTTCTATATAACTAGAAATGGCCCTGATGAAAGTAACATAAATTTCTTAGATCATTCAATTTTTCTCGATTGATCAATAGACCAATTGAGTAAACCTATCAGTAATGTACCTGTAATGACTACTGCAAACAGCTATAAATTTTCCCCAATAAGGGAATTATATGTAATGGCCATTACTTTTAACTATATATAGCTTCTGTTATCTAAATGACTGAGTCAGCCATGAAAGTGGATGCCCAGAGAGTGTAGCTGCTAGAATAAGAATAGGCTGGGCAAAATTTAGAGAGCTTCTACCTCTGTTGGTAACAAAGGGCCTCTCGCTCAGAGTAAAAGGTAGACTGTACGATACTTGTGTGCAAACAGCTATGCTACATGGTAGTGAAACATGGGCAGTGACTGCTGAGGACTTGCGAAGGTTTGAAAGAAACGAAGCTAGTATGCTTCACTGGATGTGCAATGTCAGTGTACATGTACAACAAAGTGTTAGCACCTTAAGAGAAACACTGGACATAAAAGGCATCAGATGTTGTATGCAAGAGAGACAACTGCGCTGGTATGATCATGTGATGAATATGGACGAGGACAGATGTGTAAAGGAGTACTGATCCCTATG
This sequence comes from Octopus sinensis, assembly GCF_006345805.1. Classification (NCBI taxonomy): domain Eukaryota; kingdom Metazoa; phylum Mollusca; class Cephalopoda; order Octopoda; family Octopodidae; genus Octopus; species Octopus sinensis. Next base: position 23,630 of record NW_021826280.1, on the reverse strand, counting down.
GAGGGAAGCTGTAGAAGAGGTAGACCCAGGAAGACATGAAACGAGGTGGTTGTGCATGTTGGACCTCATAGAGGTGATGATAAGTGACCAAGAAACTTTCGTGATATGCTGTGCATGAGCAGACTCATCGGACCAAGTAAGATTGTAGTTGTGGTTTTGCCAGTATCATGTAAATGGCACCAATTAAATCGTAGGGATGGTCACTGCCAGCACCTTGTAAATGGCACCTGTGAATTGTAGTCATAGTCCTTGATGGTGCCATGTAAATGACACCTGTAAATCATACTTGTGGTCATTACTGGTATCATTTAAAGGGCACCCATGAATCATTGTAGTCGTGGTCACTGCTAGTGCAAAGGCACCCATGCCAGTGGCATGTAAGAGCACCCAGTTCATTCCTGGAGTAGTTGGCATTAGAAAGGGCATCCAGCCGTGGAAACTATGTCAAACCAGACTGGAACCTGGTGCAGCTCTCCAGCTTATCAGTGCCAGTCAAACCATCTAATCCATGCCAGAAAGGAGAGTGGATGTTAAATGATGATGATGATCATCATCATATACGTATAGGTGTAGGAGTGGCTGTGTGGTAAGTAGCTTTCTTACCAACCACATGGTTCCGGGTTCAGTCCCTCTGCGTGGCACCTTGGGCAAGTGTCTTCTACTATAGCCTCAGGCTGACCAAAGCTTTGTGAGTGGATTTGGTAGAAGGAAACTGAAAGAAGCCCATTGTACAATGTGCATCAGCATGGCCGCAGCTCTGAGCTGAAACAAAAAGAGAAAAAAATATATGTATATATATATATGTGTGTCTGTGTTTGTTCCCCTAACATCTCTTGACAACCGATGCTGGTGTATTTACATCCCTGTAACTTAGCAGTTTGGCAAAAGAGACCGATAGTACTTGGCTTACAAAGAATAAGTCCTAGGGTCAACTTGCTCAACTAAAAGGCAGTGCTCCAGCATGGCCACAGTCAAATGACTGAAACAAGTAAAAGAGTAAAAGATTATGTGTGCATGTGTGTGTGAGTGTATAATATATATGTGTGTGTGTGTGTGTGTATATATATGTGTGTGTGTGCATATGTATGTATGTATGTATGTATGTATGTATGTATATATATAATAAACTCTCTCACCCTCCCTCTTTTCCTTTCTCTGTCAAATGCACTCATTGCATAGCTATGCCTTCTTTTACAGGACATTAGACGAAGTTCTGATGTTAAAACTTTGCATAGCTTGACATCAGGTACTAGAAAATGTTTGAAGAAGCTAGACTTCTTTAACTTCAAATATTTTAAACGAAAAAAAATAATAATTTAAAATCTCTACTGGATATGCAAACTAAGCAAGCTTTTTGGTTAAAAACTAAGGATTCATATAAATAAACACAAATATTCTTGCTGAATTAAGACATCATGTGAATTATGCTGTGAAACTATTCCATATGATAATACTATAGATTTTTCTTAATACATTTTCTGTATCATATTTCTTTGCATGTTAAGGTAGAGTGTCATGGTTTTATTTCTGTATTTTTAATACTCTGAGGTTATTTGAATTTTATATTTTACACATGTTATTCTTTAATTAAAATGTATTCAAAATTAGTATGATACGTAAATTATATTTGTTGGAAAAGTATCTTTCTTCAGTTCTTCGTTTCACTGACTTTTTTAAAACCTACAGATTCATCTCGTCTGAAATATGCTCTAATATGTGGCAGTGAAGTTAAGAGGCTTGCATCCCAACCATATGGTTTCGGGTTCCGCTTCCACTGCATGGTGCCTTGTGCAAGTGTTTTCTGCAATAATCCTGAGCTGGCCAAAGCCTTGTGACTGGATTTGTTAGATGGAAACTGAAAGGAGTCCATCGCATGTATGTGTGTGTGTGTGTGTGTGTGCGTGCGCGCGCGTGTGTGTGTGTGTGGTGTGTGTGTGTGTGTGTGTCTGTGTGTGTGTGAGTGTGTGTGTGTGTGAGTGTGTGTGTGTGAGTGTGTAAGAATGTATGTGTTTGCATGTATGCGTGTATATGTGTATGCCTATGCTTGTGTAACCTTGTCTTGAAATTGTTGTCATAAAAACATTCTTTTTCTTGAAGTTTAAATCAGATGTTGGTCATTTAGTAGAACCTTCAGCTTTTCATTAAAGGCTTGTTAGCAGGTCTGTTATGGAAGTAACGTTCCCATGGTAACTGATAGCAATAACACACTCATACATGCATACATATACAGACATACAAACACATAATGATTCAGATACAGTGAATACGTATTTTTTTTTATCCACTAATTAAATTGCCACAAAACTACTGCAGATAATATAAGCAATGATAATGCAAGACTTTATGAAAAAAAAAAGTAGTTTTTAGTTGGCACACTTCGTTATGTGTTTGAGTTTCTTTCCCGTACAGTTTCTGGTGAATAGCAAGTTGAATGTAGCTGCTCTTCTTTGTGTCTCTTGCTGCAGTGTGGGTTCATCTGGTATACTCTTTTACTCTTTTAGCTGTTTCAGTCATTTGACTGTGGCCATGCTGGAGCACCACCTTTAGTCGAGCAAATCAACCCTAGGACTTATTATTTGTAAGCCTAGTACTTAATCTATCGGTCTCTTTTGCCGAACTGCTAAGTTACGAGGACGTAAACACACCAGCATCGGTTGCCAAGCGATGTTGGGAGGACAAACACAGACACACAAACACATACACACACATACATATATATATATAATATATACATATATACGACGGGCTTCTTTCAGTTTCCATCTACCAAATCCACTCACAAGGCTTTGGTCAGCCAGAAGCTATAGTAGAAGACACTTGCCCAAGTGCCACGTAGTGGGACTGAACCCTGAACCATGTGGTCGGTAAACAAGCTACTTACCACATAGCCATAAAAATTCGTGCAGCCACTTTTTGAAGAGCTCACAAATCACTGAGGTCATTTGGCAGAATGTTGCATAGTGGTGGACCCTTGAAACCCAAGCTGTTACAATACTGGGTCCTTTTTTTCTAGCTAGTGATATTTAGATATGAGAATTAGTACTGTGCATGACTGTCCACTTTGGTGGTTGGTATAGCTTTGAATTCTAAAGTTGGCAGCCAGACTTTCCGTGATATTCCATCCATATATCACAGCATATCTTTCATACCTTCTCTCCAGAGAGTAGAATTTCAGTTCCTTTAGTCTTTCTCAACTGTTTCTCTGTTTGTCCCTCCCACCCCCAACATCACTTGACAACCGATGCTGGTGTGTTTACATCCCCGTAACTTAGCGGTTCGGCAAAAGAGACCAATAGAATAAGTACTAGGCTTACAAAGAATAAGTGCTGGGGTCGATTTGCTCAACTAAGGCGGTGCTCCAGCATGGCCACAGTCAAATGACTGAAACAAGTAAAAGAGAAATACTTGTATATGTGTGCTTCTGTGTATGTGCATGTGTGTGTATGTGTGTGTGTTTTGTGTGTATGAATATATAATGTGTGTGAGTGTAAAAGCATATATATATATGCATGTATGATAAAAAGAAAAAAAAAAGCCATATTTCACTATAAAAGTTCTTGTCTTTGCTATTAGCGTCCCAAAAGATTTTTAAATATTACTATTCAGTCTGCAACATGGCAAGTCACTCCT
>NW_021826280.1:7500-17500 GCF_006345805.1 Octopus sinensis | reverse complement strand
TAATCTTATCATCATACTTAGGTTGTCTGTAACAAGAATGCATAATGAAAGCTGTTTGTATTACTGAGCACATGAATCTATAGTCGTCTGTTCTGGCATTATTAACACTCCTCTATACCCTACTTCAACAAATGTCTCTATTTCTTTACTACTATCTCACTGTGCAAATGTCTTTTACATGCATATACTGCATCATCATCATCATCGTCATCATCATCATTTAATGCCTGTTTTTCCATGCTGCCATGGGTTGAGCAGTTTGATTGGTGCTCTGGCAAGAGTGGATCTGCACCAGGCTCCAGTGTCCATTCTGGTATGGTTTCTGTGGCTGGATGCCCTTCCTAAAGCCATCTACTTTAGAGAGTGTACTTGGTGCGTTTTATGTAGTACCATCGCCATTGCTTTTAATGTAGCACCATCACCATCACCAGTGCATCTTGAGTGGCACAATCACCAGTGTTTTTTTATGTGATACCAGCACCAGTGCTTTTCACATGGAACCATCACTAGTGCGTTTGATTTGGAATCATCACCACTGCTTTTAATGTGGCACCAGAACCAGTTCATTTAATGTGGAATCATCACCAGTGTTTCTAATGTAGCACCATCACCAGTGCTTTTAATGTCATACTAACATGAGTGCCTTTTAAGTGGCACAATCACCAGTGTTTTTTTTGTGACACCAGCACCAGTGCTTTTCACATGGAATCATCACCAGTGTTTCTAATGTAGCACCATCACCAGTGCTTTTAATGTCGTACCAACATGAGTGCCTTTTAAGTGGCACCATCAGCAGTGTTTTTATGTGACACCAGCACCAGTGCTTTTCACATGGAACCATCACAAGTGCATTTGATTTGGAACCATCCCCAGTGCTTTTAATGTGGCACCAGAACCAGTGCATTTAATGTGGCATCAGTACCACTGCTTTTAATGTAACACCAGCACCAGTGCATTTAATGTGGCACCATCACCACTGCTTTTAATGTAACACCAGCACCAGTGCATTTAATGTGGCACCATCACCACTGCTTTTAATGTGGCACCAGCACCAGTGCTTTTAATGTGGCACCATCACCAGTGCTTTTAATGTGGCACCAGCATCAGTGCATTTAATGTGGCATCATCACCAATGCTTTTAATGTGGCACCAGCACCAGTGCATTTTATGTAGCACTAGCAATTCTGCTATGGTGGATGGCTCTTCTAGAATACAGCATGGTTGCATTCATGCAAATAACTTTTTTAAAATGGAAGCAAGTTTCCTTATAACTTGTCTAGAGGGGAGACATCTGGAATAAATCAAAGAGGAACATGAGAAAAAACTTGCAAAAGGTTTCTAATTACCATAACAGGAGTGTAATAAGGCCCTTAATCTTTCAACATATGTATATGGGTAAATATTTAAACCATACAGAGGTTTTATTTCTTGTTAAGTGATTCCAAATTTTCATAGATTTGGAAAAAAATGAATTTGTATTCTAAAGAATTTTTTTTTATATTTCTATTATGAAGCAAAACTTCTGACATAATGATGTTGCTGATATTAAAAATGTATTATTCTTAATTATTAAGAAATATGCAATTATACTGTAGACAGAGTAATAAATGGTAAGAGGCATTTTTGGAAGGAAGGAGTAGAAGAGAGTTGCAAAATGCAATATCAGAGGGCTTGAAGAGAAGCTAGACTTTAAGTATATCTATCAAAAAAACAAATGGTAAAATGTTTACCAATGTTCTGTGACAAGATGTGATAGGCTTTCTGGATGGCAACCAAGTAGTGTGTTAGCATGAATCAGAAAATCATTGGGGAGAAGTGTGAAGTTAATCATAAAGATGCATTTATTCTCACTGGGGCCAGAAAAGAAAAAGGCAAAACAATTGCTATGACATCATCATCATCATCATCATCATCATCATCATCGTTTATCATCCACTTTCCATGGTAGCATGAGTTGGACGATTTTACTGAGGACTGGCAAACCAGATGGCTGCACCAGACTCCAATCTTGATCTGGCAGAGTTTCTACAGCTGGATGCCCTTCCTAATGCCAACCACTCTGAGAGTGTAGTGGGTGCCTTTATGTGCCAACGGCCAGTCAGGCAGTACTGGCAATGGCCATGCTCAAATGGTATTTTTTGCATGCCACCTGCACAGGAGCCAGTCCAACAGCACTGGCAATGACCTCGCTTGAATGTTTTTTCATGTGCCACTGGCACAGGGGTGAGATGATCTGGTGAATGCTTGGGCAAGATATAAACTACTATAAATAAACACGACATAGAGAGACCAGCATTCAAAGCTGACATGAATAAAATAACTAGTAAAGATTATTGAGGAAATGAGAGCAGTGAAACCATTAAGGATAGTCTGTAACATACTGAAAATGTTGAGCAACATAAAACATGTGACTTAGAGCACTTAGTCATAAGAGAATACAAGAAGGTGATACTTCCAGAGAATTACCTCTGTTTTCTTCCATAATTTTCCGTCTTACCCTCCGATTTTCTCTCATTTTTTTTTGCTATAAATCCTCACCAACTTTCTCTTTTATTCGCCATCTGTTACAGGGACCATTTCAGTGCCTTAGCCTTACAAGTTATGAGGAAATCTTTACCAGTATTATTGCAATGAAGAACAGCTCCCAGAGCAGTTTGTAAAGTGGCTAGCATCATCAAGGATATCCAGCCATAGAAACCATGCCAAAAAGACATTGGTACATAATGCAGTCCTCCGACGGAAATTTATATGGTTCTGGCATGAAACAAGTTCTAACGAATTCAAAACTATGTGGTTGATTGTAGATAGGGCACAAACATACAGAAAAGTGAGCTTCAAATAAAAAATGTAGTGTGACCTTTATCTGGATGAAAAATCAAGAATTTTGTTTCAATATAGTAATGGCAAGAATAAAAGAACAGACTTGTTAGTGCCTTAATGCCTGGAGTTCAGTATCTTTTGTACAAGTAGTGACCTCGTTAAATTCCGGGACTAAAAGCATTGGTTTTGACATATTTTCAACAACAGAACAAAAACGAAAGTGCAAACACAATAGGCTCATATATTGTTTTCAAAATATTACATTTTAATAATATTAGTTTTTTAATGTTTTTAAAATATTACTTTAAAGTATTATTTGAAATATTACTTAAACAACAAAACAATTTCATGAGGGCAGTTCTTAGATTCATTTCACTTGTATGATGTTTAAGATGTTTGGAATATTCCCAGGGGAGTCGAATATGAAATGAAATGCTTGAGTTTGAAACAACCGTTTTTGCATATGTTATTTGCATTCTTTTTCTTTTATTCTTTTATTTGTTTCAGTCATTTGACTGTGGCCATTCTGGAGCATCGTCTTCAGGTGAGCAAGTCGATCCCAGGACTTATTTTTTGTAAGCCTAGTACTTATTCTATCGGTCTCTTTTGCTGAAGAGCTAATTTATGGGGACGTAAACACACTAGCATTGGTTGTCAAGCAATGTTGGGGGACAAACACTGACACACAAACATACAGACACACACAACACACATATATATATATATATACGATGGGCCTTGTGCCTATAGTAGAAAGGATATATATACGATGGGCTTCTTTCAGTTTCTGTCTAACAAATCCACTCACAAGGCTTTGGTTGGCACAAGGCTATAGTCGAATACACTTGCCCAAGGTGCCACGCATTGGGACTGAACCCGGAACCAAGCTACTTACAACACAGCCACTCCTGCGCATGATTTTTTTTTTTGTAAACATAAAGATAAGCATTCTCTTCATAATTTTTTAGATAATATTTCAAAATCTATTCAAACAAAAGATAATTTAAGAATAAAATCAGCCTGGAGTACCGACTGAATAATTGGAAAGGTGAAACTGAGATTACTGAAATTCAACAAAAATTTATATGTCACTGTCATCATTTCCATCATCATCATCATCATTGTCATCATCATTATCATTGTTATCATCATCATCATCTTCCTCATCATCACCATCATCATCATCATCACCACCATCATTGTCATTGTCATCATCGTCATCATCATCGTCATTGTTGTCATCATCATCATCACCATCAGTCATTGACGTCATCATCATTATCATAATCACCATCATTATCCTCACCGTCGCTGTCAGTGTCATTGTTGCTGTCATTGTCGTAATCACTATCGTCATCGCCATCATTGTCATCGTCCTCCTCCTCCTCATCATCATCATATCATCATCATCATTACCATCATCATCATCATCTTCATCATCACCATTGTCATCATAATTATTATTGTCACTACATCATCATCATCCTCATCATTGCCATCATCACTATCACCATCATCATCATCACTACTATCACCATCATCACCACTACCACCACCACCATCACCATCATCAACACTGCTGTTGTCATCGTTGTCATCATCGTCATTGTCGTCGTCGTCATCATTAACATCATCACCATCATTATCCTCATCATCATCGCTGTTGTCATCATCAGCAGCAGCAGCATCAGCATCATTGTCATCATCATCATCATCATCCTCATCATCACCATCATTGTCATCATCATCATCCTCATCATCATTTTCATTGTCATCATCATCACCACTACCATCTCCATTAATATTGAACATCCATGTTCCATGCAAGCATGGATCTGGATAATTTTATAGGATCTCATAGGAATACAGAGAGCTCCATTGTCCTGTTTTATCATGGCCTCTACTGCTGGATGCACTTCCTAACACCAACCGCTTTACACTCTATACTGGATGTCCTTTGGTTATTTTTATTCTTTTATTCTATTTCTAGATTGAAAACAATGGAAAGAATTTCAGTTTTTTTTTTTTTAATTTCAGTGAATCAGTCTAAAAAGTGTAAAAGTTACAGATTAAAAAGTTCTGTGAAAAATTAAATATTTAATGATTTCAATTAACAGGCACAGGTATAGCTGTGTGGTAAGAAGTTTGCTTCCCAAGCATATGGTTCTGGGTTCAGTCCTATTATTTGGCAACTTGAACAAGTATCTTCAACTATAGCCTTGGGCCTACGAAAGTCTTATGAAAGGATTTGGTGGACAGAAACTGTAAGAAGCCGGCCGCGAGCTGGGCAGAAATGTTAGCATGCTGGGCGAAATGCTTAGCAGTATTTTGTCTGCTGCTATGTTCTGATTTCAAATCCTGCTGAGGTCGACTTTGCCTTTCATCCTTTCGGAGTTGATTAAATAAGTACCAGTTACACACTGAGGTCGATATAATCAACTTAATCTGTTTATCTGTCCTTGTTTGTCCCCTCTGTGTTTAGCCCCTTGTGGGCAGTAAAGAAATAAGAAACTGTAAGAAGCCTATTATGTGTGTGTGTGTGTGTTTGTCCCCTTCTATTGCTTGACAACTGGTGTTGGTGTGTTTATATCCCTGTAACTTAGCATTTCAGCAAAAAGAGACCAAGAGAATAAGTACCAGGCTTAAATAAATAAGTAACAAGTATTGGGGTCAATTCATTCGAACAAAATTCTTCATAGTGGTACCCCAGCATGGCCACAGTCTGAAACAAGTGAAAAGTGAATACCAACACACATGTTCCAAATTCCAAAAGGTAGACCTTAGCTTACCTCAGGGTTTCACAATTAAAATGTGCTGCACAAATCAGGTGGAGGGAAAAGAAGGAAAAGCTGACAGGAAAAGATACTTGAAGTGAAAAACTTTTAAAATTTAGAAAAGTGAAAATTGAGGTTATGATAGAAATAAAAAAAAATTTGTTAAAACACAAAAGATAATAAGAAATGAATTCCTGAAGCAAAGGTCATTAAGGTGTTGCTCTGTCGCTCGGAAGGAAATTAAAGGGCACTGTTTCTTAAAGTAATTAAGCAAAGGCAACTGTAAAATCAAGAAGCTTTGTTCGCTGATTAACTTTGATTAGTTAATTACTATTGCAGTAACTAGCGAGGTCAGATTTCCTTCTAGATCATGTACAAAGCCACATCCGGGCTTTTCATTTACACCTGAGATAGCTTGATGAATGTATACAGAAGCAACAAAGCCTGCAAGCGACAAGAGGACAACATTGAGGTTATTCTCTAATTAAAAGGAAACTGTAATTAATGTCTGCAATAATAAGTCTTATTGTCATTCAGGAGAAATTACCAGTTTTCAATACAATTAATGTTGTTCTTGTTGTTCTTTGTTTCTCCATTGGATAAAACTTTGTTTTGTTCCAATAAAATCTTACAGATGTTGAGATGTTTTTATATTCATCTTTAGTTGTGTATATACAGGTGTTTGGGCATGTATTAAAAAGCGAGTGTGTATGTGCGTCTGTGAGTGTGTGTGTGTGTGTGTATATAAGTGTCGAAGTGTGTGTTGGAATGTAGGTGTTTAAGTGAGGAAACAAAGTGAGTGGATGTGAGAAAGCATGTAAGTTGAAGTATGAGTGAGCGAGTGCACAGAATCTGTGTATGTACGAAAGCCTGCAAGCCAGTACGTGTGAGAGAGTAAGAAAGAACTTGAAAACAAAGAAGCTGCTATGCATGTGTAAAGGAATGCAAGTCTCACTGAGTTGGGAAATGTGTTCGTAAGATTAAGCAAAGATCTGTTAGGATGGATATGATTCTATTACTCTCTTTTACTCTTTTACTTGTTTCAGTCATTTGAGTGCGGCCATGCTGGAGCACCGCCTTTAGTCGAGCAAATCGACCCCGGGACTTATTCTTTGTAAGCCCAGTACTTACTCTATCGGTCTCTTTGGCCGAACCACTAAGTGACGGGGACGTAAACACACCAGCATCGGTTGTCAAGCAATGCTAGGGGGACAAACACAGACACACAAACATATAAACACACACTTATATATATATACATATATACGACAGGCTTCTTTCAGTTTCCGTCTACCAAATCCACTCACAAGGCATTGGTCGGCCCGGGGCTATAGCAGAAGACACTTGCCCAAGATGCCACGCAGTGGGACTGAACCCGGAACCATGTGGTTGGTGAGCAAGCTACATACCACACAGCCACTCCTGCGCCTATTCTCATGCTTTTTTTGTTTTTTGCTAACATAGAATTTAAATTAAATTTAACTACAGTAACCTTGCCAAACGTAAGTTATACTCTCCCCAAATCTGATTAAAAATATAAATGTAATTTTAAAGATTAAAGAATTGTGGACATATTCTTTTCTGGTATTCATTTATTTGTTTCAGTCATTTGACTGCAGCCATGCTGGAGCACCACCTAGAAGGGTTATACTTGAAGAAATCAACCCCAGTGGTTATTCTTTGTAAGCCTAATACTTATTCTATCGGCACACTTTTGTTAAATTACTAAGTTATTGGTGACATAAACACACCAATATCTGTTGTCAAGTAATGACAGGAGAACAAACACACACACATAATAATATATATATATATATATGTTTATATGCATATGTATATATATATATATACATTTATATATATATATATATGTATCTTATATTATTATATATATGATGGGCTTCTTTCAGTTTCCATATACCAAATCCACTCAAATGGTTTTGGACGGCCCAAGGCTATATAGTAGAGGACACTTGCCCATGGTATCACACAGTGGAACTGAACCCAACACCATGTAGTTGGGAAGCAAGCTTCTTACCACAGAGCCATGCCTCCACCTATGGTGAATCTTTTCTTTCATCTTTTACTTGTTACAATCACTGGAATACGGCTATGATGGAGCACTGCCTTGAAGGGTTTAATCAACCCTAAAATTTAGTTTTTGTTTTTTGTTTTCTTTTGAAGCCTGGTGATTTTTGGATTGATCTCTTTTACTGATCTGCTAAGTTACAGCAGGGATATACACAAATGAACACCAGAAGTCAAACAGTGGTGGGACAAACATAATCATACACACACACATACACACCACACACACACACACATATATATATAATATAATATATAATATATATATATATATCAATAATTAAGGGTAAAAATCAATTAGTTATTAATTAATTTCACCAAGTAGTGTTCAGTATATAAAAGGACCATTTAAGGCGAATTCAAAATATTACGTTAATTAATTAGGGCTCAGTAAAATAAATTACTTTGCGACATACTGAAATTTTTAGAAATAGCAGCAAAAAGCTATTTCCCTACTTTAAGAAAAGTACTCACACATATATACATATATTATATATATAAATATGTGTATATGTATGTGTGTATATATATATATATATATATATATATATATATATATATATATAATATATATATCTTTACCAACTAAATGTGGCGGTCCTATAGAGGACAATGTTTCTGTTGTTTTTAACCCCAGCGTTACTCATTTTTGCCAGCTGAGTTGACTGGAGCAACGTGAAATGAAGTGTTTTGCTCAAGAACACAACGCATCGCCCAGTCCAGGAATCGAAACCACAATCTGACGATCATGATGGTGACACCCTAACCATTGAGCTACGTGCCTCCATATATATATATATATATATATATATATATGTATGTGTGTGTATATATACATATGTACACACACACACATGTAAATATATATATATGCGTGTGTGTACATGTATATATATATATATATATATGTATGTGTGTGTATATATACATATGTACACACACACACATGTAAATATATATATATGCGTGTGTGTGTGTGTACATGTGTATATATATGGTGGCAAATAAATTCTACGAAATTTTTTGCCACCCTATATTGATTAATTATGAATTTTCTGGTTAATTCCGTAATGGAATCGGCGGCTTATATAGCTGCCGATAAATTTGGCGTGAGTGCGATGATTTGAAAATTTTAGGTCAGATATTGCCGAGGCAGGGATAGAGATGCCTCGTGATAATATCTGCTCGGATCTTGGCTGTTCTTACTGACGAATCTATCGGCCTATGGAAGATTGGCTTGATTTAATTTAATCAGGTTAGTTTACCATTAAACAATAGATGAAACGGTTGCATCGTATAAGAAATTACAGGGTAAATGTTTTTTTAATTTTCTCCTGGTTTGCGGAATTGATGTTATTTTGCGGTTGAAGCTTTGGCTGTTATTTCTAGTGGGTGAATGGCCTATTATGGCCATTCCTTGATTGTGATGTTGAACTTATAAATGGTCTATGACTATTTAATTTTTTCCCACTAGGCCGCTGGTGGCAAATAAATTCTACGAAATTTTTTGCCACCCTATATTGATTAATAAATAAATATATATATATATATATATACACATGTACACACACATGTATATATACATATATAAACACACACATATATAAAAGACAGGCTTCCTCACAGTTTCTGTCCATCAAATTCATTCATAAGGTATTGGTTAGATTGAGACTATAGTAGAAGATACTTGCTGAAGCTGGAGCACAGGGGGACAGAACCCAAAACAACACAGTTGCAAATGAACTCAGCGATTCCTGCATCTTACGTATAAATGAAAGTATAAATTCATATATCATTTCAAAGAAAATTTTAAGAAGTTTTTCCAAATTCCCAAGGAATTCTGATTTGAGAGCATGTGATGGAAGCGATTCCACTAAAGAAATCTACAAATCACAATGCAGTGCTTACAGCTACTGGGAGAAATTCTGAAGCAAAATAATTTATAGCATGTTGTACTAGAGTTGGATAGGAAGATAAGCTATCGTAATGAATAAAGTTGAAGAGAGAAATGATGTGAAGTTAATAATAATAGTATTTAAACAAGTTAACAGTATTTTCTCAGTCTTTGCTAAGTGTCAGAAAGTAAATTTGTAAAGTAAGAGAAGCGACTTGACCAAACATACCCGGGTCATTCCAGTCAAATATATGTTTCAACAACAAAATTGGCCATTTGCCTAGACAAAAGGAATAATAATAGTTATTATTATTACCATTATTATTATTATTATTATTATTATTGAGTGAGCGAGCAGAGCATGCCATCAAAGTGACACTGGGGTAAAATATACGAAGCCCAGTATACCCATCATGACTACCCG
>NW_021826280.1:0-2500 GCF_006345805.1 Octopus sinensis | reverse complement strand
AGAGTGAATTGGATGTTAACACACTCATTTGAAGGATCTCTTTTTCTCAGTTTTTGTTACTTTATATATATATATATGTGTGTATGTATATGTAATATTATATATATATATATATGTCTATCTATCTACCTATATATGATATATATACATACAATACATATAACATACATACATACATACATACATACATACATCCATACATAGACTTATATATATGTATATATATATGTCTATCTATGTATGTATGTGAGTGTGTATATATATATATATATACTGGTCATTGAAGAGCCTGATGTATTAGCAATATGATTGATGAGCCCGAGAAGAGACAAGCTAATTAGAACTGCCTGAGTGTAGATGATCAGCCAGCTCTAAGTTGCAGGAGCCACAGTTGTAGTCACAGGAAAAGCAGGGGGGGGGGACAGAAGTTTATTTATTTTTTTAATCTTTTATTTTTCAATTTCATTCAATTTTCTTTCACATCTACACAAAGCAGTAAAGAAAACTTAATTCTTTAAACTTAAGTCTTGCACTGAATATTGTCAATGAAAATGATTAGCACAAATTCTCTTTTAATCTCTGACAAAGTCTTACATAACAGCCTACAGTGTATCTATTACTACTACCACTACATTCTTGCATTTTTTTGGCCTCTTTGTGTTTGGCAATTCTTCTAGGAGTCACCAAAGAAGTTTCTTCTTTCTTGAATGCAAGCGCCACCAAGTAGCCATAATTCTGGTGTGCCAATGTAATTCAAGAGAGCATCTTATACATTAGTTACTTTCTCCTGTTATATTGTATTCATTGACATTTACACAGTGTGAACGACCAGTCTGTTCTTGTACCAGCTTTACTCAAGGCCATTATACCATTTTTGTGAATCTGTCTTTTACGTTCTTTCCCTAACAATCTGTATTAAGCAACACATACACAACCTATCAACTGTAAAACTAGCTTTGAAATGCATTGTCTGCATACGGCCTGTTCCCAAGAAAAAGAGAAGACAAATAAAATACAAAAAAAAACAAAAAACAAAAAAAAAACTTTACTAGAATTTTAAAAGAAATAAAAATTTTTAGTAAAAATAAAAAATTATCTAAAACAAAAGGAAAATTTCAAATAAAAATCACTTTAACCACACCAAACAAACACTTTTCACACTTCGGGACAAAGTCATGCCTCTAGAATATAATGCTCAAATCTACAGTAAGTAGATAAATAAATAAAAACACTAGTGAATAAAAGATTCGACACCAGATATAAATTTCAAAGCCATACACCACTGCACTTCTAACATTTAACAGCTATTTATATCTGTCCACTATTAGAAATAAAAAAAAAATAAATAAAATAAATAAAAGAACTATTTCATCTTACCATAAAATAAAGATAACACATAAGATGCCAGCAATAAATTCAAACATTTAAGCACCTTTTCTTTCATTTTTTCTTTCTTTCTTTACTTTCTTTTCGTTTCTTTTCTTTCTTTCTTTTTTTTTTTCTCTTCTGCAGTCTTTAATCACTCCAATTCAAAGTCGTAGTATTAAAAAAAAAAAAATAATAATAATAATAATAAATATATATATATAAACTAAACATAAAATAAAATAAAATGGAATAATCCTTTGCTATTAAACTTTCTCTTTAGATTCTACATGGAGAGAAAATGGCTGCCGTTGTCACCTAGATTGGCTATTTGGAAATCAATGTGTTCTCATCACAATGACTTTAAGCACATAGATGAAATACACAATGTTGCCATCTATGTCTTGTAATTCCTTTTGTCTGAAAACTGTATTCAAAAGTGTCTTCTATTTCTTATCAAGTATTATGCAATGGCTATGCCATGAGATAATGTTCATTCATATCACATATCTCTTTTAAGCTGATCGTCTGCCATTTCGCTTTATCTCTCTTCCACCTTATTATTCTTCTTTTTAATTTTCTTCTTCACCGACATGCTCATCTGCAAACTTTCTTACTCTTTTCTCTCTCTCTCTCTCTCTCTCTCTCTCTCTCTTTTGCTCTCTGCTGACATGCTTCATCTTACAACTTCTCCATCTTCACCGAGCAGCCGTTTGCCATTTTTCTCCCTCTTCATCATGCTCATCAGATTTGTATTTTACTTCTTGTCATGTTTGAAATTTATATATCACAATTTTTCCTTTCATGACTAATTAAAATCTAAATATATCCTAGTAATACCTCAGTTATAATGGACTTGTCCTAAGACATATAAGCTTTAGTTTTCTGTAGCTAATTCTTTCAAAGGATTTCCCTTGCTTTTCTGGTATTGAAACCATATTGTTCACTTCAATAAATACACCATAAAAATTGCATCACATTTTCCTCCTCTATGCCACACTTTTCTTCATTATCTTTTATGCTTTTCTACCTTTTTCTTCCCTTCTGCCATGAACCTTTTCATTAATTCTTATCTCTTTCTTCATTACTGTCTTCTTCTTCTTCTCTTCTTCTTCTTCTTCTTTTCTTCTTCTTC
>NW_021826279.1:27500-45000 GCF_006345805.1 Octopus sinensis | reverse complement strand
GGCACGGTTGAGAAAGACACCTTTCGCCCTGCCTGAAAGAGCAAAGCCGAACTGCTGGCCACTGGTGTTCGAAGATCTTTCTAGAAACACAGTGAAAAACGCATGTACCAGATTCCCAGTACTGTCCTGATACCACGATGGAAGCATGCCATCAAAGTGACACTGGGATAAGATATACGAATCCCAATATGCCCATCATGACTACCCGTCTGATATGGGCACACCAGGCATATGCATCACACCCACATGTGTGCGACATGGTGATCTCATATCAAGATAAAGAGCGCATGATCTTCCGGGTGGGGCCCATTTAGAATTTTCTTCTGGTTGAGTGGCCCATCCCGATCAAAAAAGTCCCTGTATAAGGGTCGTTTAAGGATATTAAACGAAGCATCCATGTTCCCAAAGGTGAATTATCCAAACACCAAAGAATTCCTCTCAACACATGGCTATGATGCTCCCCTACTACTTCTGCTCGTGATCAGAGATGCACATATCGTCAGCCAATAAGGGACATGCTCAACAGATTAAGGTCAAATAAGTGACAAGCAAATCTATGGCATTGAGCAGAATATTTGCTGTAGCCCATCTTTTATACCAAGACAAAACAATGTACAAGGTAACACTTCCAATCAGTTAAGATCAAAAGCCATCAGAGCCACTGCGTCGTATTGCTCTTATTATTATTATTATTATTATATTATTATTATTATTATTATTATTATTATTATTATTATTATTATTATTATTATTATATATTTCGTTTATTTCCGACACCCATTTTAAATTACCCTATATGATTATTTTTTTCAAAAATTTGATGACACTAACAGATTTAATTCGTTCGGAGTTAAATCAAAAGGTGCGATCAAAATTTCATTAAAGGATGTTCTCGTTTGCAAATCGGAGGAAAAAAAAGAAAAAAACGAGAACAAGAAAAAGGAAAACGTTTTTAAAACAGTTACCTTAATATGTTAGCCGACATCGAACACAATAATATTGGAAACACGCCCCCGAAACTGGCAAACGCCTTTGTTTTATGCGCAGAAAACAAGGAGAAAAAGGAAACGGAAAAAAAAGGGGAAAATGTTAAGGATAATATGAAATCTTTTGAAGAGGAAACAAAAAATAAAATTGATAAAATTCTATCTTGATCGAGAAGATTGAAATAATTATGACTAGCTTCAGAATTACAACCGCCTCCATCACCATCAGCACCACCACCACCACCACAATCACCACCACCACCACCACCACCACCACCACCACCACTACCACCACTACTCTACTACTACTACTGCTGCTGCTACTACTACTACTACTGCTACTACTACTACTACTACTACTACTACTACTACTACTGATAATAATAATAATAATAATAATAATAATAATAACTAGTGTTTGCCCAAGAGCAACCACTAAGAACAAACTACATAAAATACAGAATAGACAACACATCAGAAAGTGATAAGTGCAGAATCTGTGGACAAAATGGTGACACCGTATGGCATATTACCAGCCAATGTACGCCACTAGCCTAGAAGGAATATAATTGACGCCACGACAATATAGCCAGGCTTGTCCATTGGACACTTTGCAACAAGTATGGACTTGACAGAGCAAAAAATTGGTATGACCACAAACCTGAAGACATTGTCGAAAATAGAAATGCAAAGATTCTATGGAATTTTATGATTCAGTACAACCATGAGATTGAGAATAGGAAGCCGGACATAGTCTCAATTGAGAAAGAAAACAAACTATGCTGGATTATAGACATAGCATACCCAGCTGACAACAAGGTATGTGATAGGGAAGAAAGAAAAGTTAAGAGATATGACAGGTTAGCTTGGGAAGTTTAGCAGTTGTGGTCAATGAAAAAGGTAGCAGTAGTACCAATAATTGTCGGAGCCCTGGGAAAAGTGAGCAAAAATCTCGAGAAGTACGTGGAACAAATAGGAGCTGCAATAAGGGTGGAGTACTTGAAGAAAACAGCACTGCCAGGAACCGCTCGAATACTCCGGAAGCTGCTCGAAAAATAAGGGATAGCACTTTAGTTCACTGGCAGTGAACAGCTGACACTGTGGTACATCTCCAGCCTTAGAAGCTGTACAAAGGCAACAACAATAATAATAAAATAATAATAATAATCAATAATAATAATAATAATAATAATAATAATGATAATAATAATAATAATCATAATAATAATAATAATAATAATAAATAAGAAGAAAGAAGAAGAAGAAGAAGAAGAAGAAGAAGAAGAAGAAGAAAAAAAAAAAAAAGAAGAAGAAAGAAAAGAAGAAGGAGAAGAAGAAGAAAGAAGAAGAACAAAAGAAGAAGAAGAAGAAGAAGAGAAGAAGAAGAAGAAGAAAGAAGAAGAAGAAGAAGAAGAAGAGAAGAAGAAGAAGAAGGAAAAGAAGAAGAAGAAGAAGAAAGAAGAAGAAGAAGAAAATGGCAGAATGGGAGACTAGCAAAATCTTGTGGGATTTTCCAATCCAAACAGATCAGGTGCTTGAACATAACAGACCAGACCTAGTGGTGTTGGACAAGATGAACCACGTGGACTATATAGTCGATATTGCATGCCCGGGAGAATTCATATTTGTACGGAACGAGTAGCGGTAGAATTGTTCACAAAAGGCCTAGACAAGGTGTATGAAACTGGAAATTCTGGCCAAGCTGTTAGCAAAGTGTTTGGCGATTGTCGTCGAGAAATTGATTGGTGATGCGCAAAAATGCACAATCCCAAGCAGACTCATCCAAGACAATCTCCACATCATGCGATACATAATAGTGAGAGCGGGTGAAGAAGCTGGCATGGGTGAGGCCTCGACCAATTTCGATCAATCTAAAACCTTCGCTAGGGTCAACCACCAATATCTTCTCAGTAGTTAGCGAATAGTTACTTAGCAGAGCCATTCAGCATCATGCATTTCTTGGTTAACTTTTGCTATTGCCACTGCCTCGTTTTCTTTTAGATCTTCACCAGGCGCCCTGCCTCGGTCTACGCTTGATCCAGTGTCCTTTCGGGGTCGATAAATTAAGTACCAGTGAAGCACTAAGGCCGATGAATTCGACTTGTCCCTTCCTCAGAATTTCAGTCCTTGTGCCTTTAGTAGAAAAATTATTATCATTATTATATTATTATTATATTATTATTATATATTATTATTATTATACTACTACTACTACTACTACTACTACTACTACTATACTACTACTACTACTACTACTACTACTTACTTATTATTATTTATTATTATTATTTTATTATTATCATTATTATCATTATTATTATCATTATTATTATTATTATTATTATTATTATTATTATTATTATTATTATTATTGTCATTGTTGTTGTTTTATTCAGTACTGACGTAATTGAAGATGCATTCGGCTCTGTTCGCAACCGAAAGTTTCACCTTGTATATAACAGTATGAAATTGCTTTACACCATTTATTCCTAGAAAGGAAGTCTTTAGAATCAGAAAGCTTACACTTACCGAATTCGGATACATTCTTTTATTATTTTATTCTTTTATATCGTTCAGTCATTTGACTGCGGCCATGCTGGAGCACCGCCTTTAGTCGAACAAATCCACCCCAGGACCTAGTCTTTGTAAGCCTAGTTCTTATTCTATCGGATTCTTTTGCCGAATCGCTAAGTTACTGGGACATAAACACATTAGCATCGGTTGTTAAGCGATGTTGGGGGGACAAACACAGACATACAAACATATATATATATGTTTGTATGTATGTATGTATATATATTATATATATATATATATATATATATATATATATATACGATGGGCTTCTTTCAGTTTCCATCTAACAAATCCTCTCACAAGGCTTTGGTTGGCCCGAGGCTATAGCAGAAGACACTCGCCCAAAGTGCCACGCAGTGACTGAACCCGTAACAATGTGGTTGGTAAGCAAGCTACTTAACACACAGCCACTCCTGCGCCTAGATTATTAAGATATTTTGTTTTTGTTTTTGTGTTTACCAAATTACCTTATTTTTCATTTCTTTTTATTCTCTCCGAACATAAGACCGCTACGGAAATTTCAAACCACGCGACCCCACTTCCTCGCCAAAGAAAATTCACAATGAGCAAAATAACAGCTCACAAACAAACAAGCAAAAAATATCAATTTAATTACACAAAAAATATTAATACTGAACACGAGCAAAAAGAATTGTTTTAACAGTCAAAAATGCCAGTTGAATAACTCGAGTGAAAATACTGTCAACAACAAACAAAGCCACAAAAGTGTCAACAACAACAACAACAGCAACAACGACGACGACGACGATCATGTTCGCGATGACGATGCTTTTTACGTATAGTCTTCGTCGAACGAAATCATTTCCGCCATTTTGCTTAGCAACAACGTGTTTGCAAATGTACCGGACAACACAAGATATTGGAACATGATTCTTTTTGCTGGAGAAAGACATTATGTAAATGACACATGATTCGTAGAGCGGTGTTTCTCTTCATGAGGATTGTATACTGAAAAGGGTAATAAAAAAAACAGAAAATGTCTGCTATTACTATTTTAAAATATAGGGGCTTTTCGAATGACATCAAAAGAGCAATTAAGAAAAAGACCCTGTCAGATGCGCGGATACAAATTTTCGCCTTTTTGCTGAACAAAATATATGGGAAGGTTCTACGTCATTCTTGAGGAAAGCATGAACGCCGAAGTTGACCTCGGCGCTAAAATAATGCATTCTGGTATATGCACAATGCCGCAAATTTAAAGGGAGGGGGGGGGGCTAATCTAGTATATGAATTCCAGTGCTCAACTGGTACTTATTTCATCGACCCCGAAACAGATGAAAAGTCCAGTGAAATTCAGCGTAAATTGAACTCAGAACACAAACGCAGTCGAAATGCTGTAAACCATTTTGTCCGGTGTGCTAATAATCCGGCCAACCTGGGGACATTTTCGGTGGTAAAATAATGGTCGCGGTTGTGGCAGGGTGGTAAGAAGCTTGCTTCTTAACCACATGGTTCCAGGTTCAGTTCCAGGTTCAGTGCGTGTTACCTTGGGTGTCTTCTACTATAGCCTTACACCGACCAAAGACTTGTGGATGGATTTAGTGGACGGAAACTGACAGAAGCCCGTCACATATATATATGTGTGTGTGTGTGTGTGTGTTTATATATATACATATGTGTGTGTGTGACTTTGTGTCTGTGTTTGTCGCCCCCAGCACCATTTAACAACCGGTGTTGGTGTTTATGTCCCTGTAACTTAATGCTTCGTCAAGACTGATGGATTAAATAAGTACCAGTTACACACTGGGTCGATGTAATCGACTTAATCTCTTTGTTTGTCCCCTCAATGTTTAGCCCCCTGTGAGCAGTAAAGAAATGAGAAATGTTAGCACGCCGGGGAAAATGCTTAACGGTATTTCGTCTGCCTTTACGTTCTGAGTTCGAATTCTGCCGAGGTCGACTTTACCTTTCATCCTTTCGGGGTCGATTAAATAAGTACCAGTTACGCACTGGGGTCGATATAATCGACTTAATCCGTTTGTCTGTCCTTGTTTGTCCTCTCTGTGTTTAGCCCCTTGTGGGTAGTAAAGAAATAGGTATTTCGTCTGCCTTTACGTTCTGAGTTCGAATTCCACCGAATTTGATAGAATAAGTCGATAGAATAAGTACCAGTCAAGTACTGGGGTTGATGTAATTCACTTATTTACTCTTCCCCTGAAAATATGAAACCATATTTTGAAAGCAAGGCAGCGAGCTGCCAGAATCATTAGCACGCCGAGCAGAACGCCTTTCTGCATTTCGTCCATCTTTCCGAATCTGAGTTCGCATTCCGCCGAGGCCGACTTTGTTTTTCATCCTTCTGGGGGTCGATAAAATAAGACCAAATTGTGTACTGGGACTAATGTAATCAATAAACTCCCCCCACCTCGGCCATGTGCCAGAATTTGAAAGCATTATTATTATTATTAAAGATTCGATAAAGGCAGCGAACTGGCAGAATCGTTAGCACGCCGTGCAAAGTAGGAATCGCGACAAATCGTCCATCTTTACGTTCTGAGTTCAAACTCCACCGAAGCTAACTTTGCCTTTCATCCACCCAAGTTCGCTAAATTGAGTCCCCATTGAGTACTGGGGTCGATATAATCAATTTGCCCTCAAAATTGCAGGCCGTGTGCCAAAATTTGAAAGCGTTGTAATTATTAAAGCAGCGATCGGACAAACTATTTAGCGGTAAATTTCTTCGGGGTCTTTACGCTCATAATCGGTAAAATAATTCCCGATCAAGTTCTGGGGTAGAAGTAATCGATCTGCCCTCTCACTTGAAAACTGCTGGTTTTATGCCAAAGTTAGAAAGAATTATTATCGTTGTTGTTGTTGTTGTTACTATTACTGCCGTCGATGTTGTTGTTTGCTCTTGTTACCACGAAGGTGGCAGATAAGAGAACTGGACTGGCAGAGCAAGGGAATCATCATCATCACCATAATCATCATTATAATCATCATCATCGTTATCATCATCGTCATCATCATCATCATCATCATTATCATCATCATCATCATCGTCGTCGTCATCATCATCATCATCATCATCATCATCATCATTATCATCAGCATTATCATCATCATAATCATCATCATCGCTATCATCATCGTCATCGTCGTCGTCGTCTTCGTTTACGTCAACATCATCATCCTCATCATCATTACCATCATCATCGACATCATCACCATCACCATGATCATCATCGTCCTCGTCGTCATCATCATCATCTTTACCATCATCATCATCATCACCATCATCACCCTCATCATCGTCGTCATCCTCCTCATCACCACCATCATCGTCATCATCATCGTCATCATCATCGTCATCATCATCGTCATTATCGTCATCATCATCGTCATCATCATCGTCATCATCATCATCATCATCGTCGCCGCCGTCGTCGTCGTTATCATCGTCATCGTCGTCGTCGTCGTCGTCCTCCTCCTCCTCCTCCTCATCATCATCATCAGCATCACCATCATCCTAATCATCGTGATTGTCATCAGCAATGCTTTATTTCACTTCAAAAGAGCAGAAGTGCAGAGAGCAGAACGAGAACGAGAATGTGAATCGCCCCTTGAGACTTTGAGAAGCAACAATTGAACATTTAGATAAATCGAAGTTGATTGAATGGGTATAAGAGTGAAAGGGATGGATCAATCAGGACAAAGACAACGGATGGTGCGGGAGGATGGTGCGGGGTTTGCAGGGAGAGAAGGATTGAGATAGAGTGGAGAGATGTAGAGAAAATGAGGATGGGGAGGAGGAGGAGGAGGAGGAGGAGGAGGAGGGGGAGAGTTTGAGGGTGAAGGGGGAGTGTGAGGAGGAGAGCTAGGGGAAAGAGTAAAGAGAGAGGAAGAGGATTAAAAGGAAGGAGAGAGAGAGAAGTGTGTGTGAGAGAGAGAGAGAGGAGAGAGAGAGAGTCAAGTGAGAAGCAGAGAGGAGAAGGAAAGAGGAGAAGGTGGAGGATGGAAAAGGAAGATGAAAGAGACGAGGAGATGAGGGAGGTGATGGGATCGGAGAGGAGGTGTTTAGGAGAGAAAGGAGAGGAAGAGAGGTGGAAGAGAGAGAGAATGGCGAGAGAGGATAAGAAAGAGAGAAGATGAGAAAAGGAGAGGATGAGAAAGGGAGAGGGAGATGAGAGACAGAGGAATGAAAAAGAGGGGAGGATGAAGAGGAGGAAGATATGGAGACAGGAAAGAAGTGTCGAAGGGAAATGTTAAAACAAAGAACAATAAACCAAAACAAACACAATCCGAATGAATATTCAGGATGATGATGATGATGATGATTGTGATGGTGGTGGTGGTGTTGGCAGTTTATGAGATTATCAAAGTGACAACCTCTCGTAACGACGACCACGACACCACCAACAACAACAACAGGAACGACACCAACATCGACAACAACGACAACGCCACCGCCTCCACCATCTTCACGACCACCTACACAACCAGCAAGAACAATAACTGCTGCGGCGATTACAAGAACAACTACACCACGGACACCACCCTCACTGCTGCCACCTCCACCGCCGCCGCCGCCTCCGCCACCGCCGCCGCCGCCTCCGCCACCGCCGCCGCCTCCGCCACCGCCGCCGCCTCCGCCACCGCCGCCGCCTCCGCCACCGCCGCCGCCTCCGCCACCGCCGCCTCCGCCTCCGCCGCCGCGCCTCCGCCTCCGCCACCGCCACCGCCGCTGCCTCCGCCACCTCCGCCACCGCCGCCGCCTCATCCACCGCCGCCGCCTCCGCCACCGCCGCCGCCTCCGCCTCCGCCGCCGCCGCCGCTTCCGCCACCGCCGCCGTAACCGTCTTCAACACCCCAACCACAATAGCGATGACGACAACATAACTCGGCAGCAACAGAAGTGTTATAGTTTACACTGATGCTGAAAACGTTGACAGCTTGGAGCTTCCGTCATTGCCGGGCAGTTACGTCACATTGATACCATAGGGTGAGGGGAGTAGTATGAGATAAAGGGTAGAAGTGGAGGAGGAAGAGGAGAAGAAGGAGCAGAAGGTGAAGGGGGAGAAGCAGCGGCAGAAGGGGAGAAAATGAAGAAGAAGGACTTCAAAGGAGGGAGAACTACGCGTCGAATATCCACGCTGTTGAAGGAGGCAACACCAGTTCGTATTTCTATCATGATTTGAAGAGGTTATGGGGTTGCTGCTGTCATCGATGCCGATGCTGCCACTACTGCTGCAGCTCAGATCATCACTGATCCGTCCAGGACACCTGAAATGTAAGGCGTTCCAAGTGTAAACATCCCGCCTCTTATTCACAATATATCCTTCATTCACCTTCTCCTACCTCTCCTTTTCCTTTTATATACATACAAACTTCACCATTTTTTCACTTCCCTTTCATTCATTCGGGGGTCGATAAAATAAGTACCAGTTGAGTAATTGCAGGCCTTGTGCTTATAGTGGAAAGGATTTTTGTCTTCCTTTAGCCTTTAGTCGACTTTGCCTTTCCTTCTTTCAGGGTCATTAAAATAGTACCAATTAAGTACTGGGGTTGATATATTAACCTTACCCCCTCCCTGAAATCCCTGGCCTTGAACCAAGGTTTCGAATCGATATTCACTCCTTAAGCTAACGCAGTGCATCATTCCTCCAAATCTCTGGGTTTGCTCGGTTTGCTATTAAAATTTGCTGTCAAAATTTGCTGGAGTTAGAATTTATGTGACATAAACTGGTTATATTTCTACGATGCACAATTTTTTTTAATACAGTTACTAATAATGTTTAATTTTAAGATATAATATAACGCGTAATCACAGGGACGTGAGTTCGAGTCTCATGGCTGGCCGGTAATAATTTTTTCTGCAATATATGGACAGTTTATCCTGTTCATGCTATTGTATTAGCATTATAATGCGTTTGAGAATAAATTTTTCTGTATCTTATATTGGGGTTTGTTTTAAACAGCGAAGGCTCCATCCGAGCGTCCATCCGAGTAAAACAGAAATCAGAGAAAGGGAGACTTATCTCAGTTAAGATGGCAATTGGATAATAACGTTAATACAGCGGTCATATGCATGCGACACTGCATACATACTTTTGTAAATACACAGATACAATAAACACATACACAAACACACACACACATAGAAAGAGGGGTGTGAGAAATATGCAGCTTTAAGGAGAGATGGGATTGGTCGCTTATCTGCTGTCCATCACAAAGAAGTGCTCACACACAGACACACACACATACATACACACATACATACATACATACATACATACATACATACATACACACACATACATACATACATTACATACATACATACATACATACATACATACATACATACATATGTCTACTTACACCATTTTAAACTCGTGATTACCTGTTTGTACCTTTATAAATGTGTGTGTCACGTCCCATAACTCTCTGTCTCTCTATTTTCGTAGGATCTTCCTTGTAGCTGTTACATTTTGTGAAATTTTATTATCACGTCAATATTTCCAAATTTGGTATATGGAAATAAGTTTTCATGTTAAGTCCGATTTTGCTATTTATGTGTTCCAGAAAAGTTGCAGAATGATGTTACTGAGGTTTAAATTTTAATCAATTTTGTCTAATCAGAAAAAGATTTGGAAGCTGGCATTTTGTGCATAATAGCTGGCATTTTTGCATGATTGCTGTCTATCATGAAATGAAAGCAAAATCATTACGAGGAGTAATTTTTATTAAACAGAGTAAAGCAAAGCATTACGATGACTAAAGTTGTAAAAACTTCTAAAGTTTTAATGAATAAAGTCATGTGAAACGGTCGAAAAGACATGTAAATAATTTAAAAAGAAAAATCATCCGCAAAGAAATTTTTGGGCAAAAAGTTGCACAAATCTGTCCTGATCAAGAGGCCAATCTGTCGGGGAAGGCATGGTCTGACATGGAATAAATAAAAAATTATATAAGACATTATATTGTAGAAATTGCCTGGCAACAAGGGGCTGTTCAGCTAGTATATGTATATATATATATATATATATATATACCATGATTGACCGCTAACTCCAAAAGTTTCTTCTTTTTTATTTCTCTCTCTGTGTACTTCCTCGTGTTCCTTTCTGTTGAAGAGCGTAGGCTCGAAACCTAAAAGACATTCTCACCTCCCGAGCGTCACACAAATACACCTGCTTGTTATCTATAGCCCTGTCTTCGTCTTTTGCTTTTCTGTAAATTTCAAATATATATATATTAATATATAGATATATATATATATATGCATGTATGTATGTATGTAATATATAAAATATCGAGTTTAGAAGAAGATAGAATGTTTAAATGAGGATAATATTACTAACCAGGGAAAAGACAAAGGAGTCGATATGAAGAAAGAAGCCAGAGGTGAGGTAATAGAAGTTGAAACCTGGGTGTATGTGTGCGTGTGTATGTTTGTGTTTGTGTGTGTGTATTTGTGAATGAGTGAGTGTGTGTGCGTACGTGTGTGTGTGTGTGAACATTTGTGCTTGTAAGTGTGAATGCAATTATCTAAATATCTACATCCTACTGGTCACACAATTATCACTCTGAACTCATCGATTTCTATTACACATACAATCGAACATACATATCATAAACACACACACGGGCACACACATAAGCACACACACACACGCACACGCACACGCACACACATGTGTATATATGCATACATACATACATACATACATACATACATACATGCATACATACATACATACATACATACATACATACATACATACATACATATGCATGTATGTATGTATGTATGTATAAAGAAAAGAGAGGACGAATACAAAGGGATTCCGTTCTGCTACAATGGAGAGACAACAAATTCGAGATATTACACCATGTTGACTGACCAGCAGACAAGAACATTCTCGAAAACTCGTCAGTGTAAATACACCTGTGTATCTTCGGCTGTGTAGTGATACCATCTGTATATACATACATATATATACACATTTGTAGATATATACTTACGTACGGTATATGTATGTACGTATATACGTACATATACATATATATGTAGGTATATATGCATATATGTGTGTACATATGTGTGTGTGTTCGTGTACATCGATATACACAAACAATGCATACATAAATATATATATGTACATATGTATGCATTCTGTTTGTGCATATATATATGTATGTATGTATGTATGTATATATACACACACACGCACTCTCTCTCTCTCTCACACACACACACTTATATATATATGCACATGTGTGTATATATCTATACGTATATATACAAATATATGTATTTATTCATGGATGTTTTTCGTATATACTTACATATGCATACATATACAAATATAAATTCAATGATTTATATAATTCGTTTGAGAGTGTGCGTACGTACATGTCTGTGTGCGTACGTATGTGTTTGTGTACGTGTGTATTTGCCGTTCCTTTGTGTATACCCTCAAGTTATATGTCAGCGCAAACATAATATCGAGTCTTAATTATATATTGATATTCCTATTGGATTCAAATTTCGGCACAAGGCCAGCAACTCTGGAGGAGGTTAGTAGTTGGTTGCATCGACGCTATTGTCCATGTGTTGCCTATTTAAATGACCCCGAAAAGTGAAAGTAGAATCAGCCTCGGCGGAATTTGAACTCACAACGTAGACAGATGACGCTAAGCATGTGTGCTAACGATTGTGCCAGAACGGCGCCCTAATATTCGTTTCAAATTAGGCCCACTGTCAGCAGTTTTGGAGTAGAGTGTAGGTCGATTACTGCGACCCCCAGTACTCAACTGGTACTTATTTTATTTTATCCCCAAGACGATGGAAGGTAAAGTCGACTTCGATGAAATTTGAACACAGAATGGAAAGACGGACGAAAATTAATAATCCTTTCCAGTATAGGCACAACGCCTGATATTTTGAGGCAAGTCAACTACATCGATCTCAATGTTGAATTGGAGCTTATGTCATCGTCACCGAAAGGTTGAAAGGCGAAGTTGATTTTGACGGAATTTGCACTCAAAACGGGCGAAATGAGGCTAAGGATTATCTGAGGCATGCTAAGCAGTCTTCCATCTCGCCTTGATATAAACAGATACTAATAATATAATACAAAAACACAAATTCTAAAAGGCAGAAGCATGTAAATCCGAGAATATGTGCTAGTGACTAATGTAATCTGAAATATGTAAACTTCAGGACTTTCACTGTTATAATGGACATACTAGTACAGTAATGCCTCACTTTTCGAGTACCCGCTTTACGCGACGTCGGGTTGACGAGATTTATTTTTCAAGCACAAGGTCCAAATTTTAAACGAAGTGAAAAACTTTCTACTGCCATAACAGATGCTTCTGCGCGTTCCTGAGAAATTTATAGAGTGCGAAAAGAAGCTTCTTCTAAGGAAACACCCCTAGCCTTGTTTTTGAACTCGAAATCTATATGTTTGTCTACGAATGTTTGTGAATCAGCGAATGCGTCTACCAGTGATGGTATGCGCGTATCTTGTACGAGTGAAAGGGATTCAGAAAACGATTATGATCTTGCCTTCGAAACACGCTTAAGTCTACTAGCGACAGCTGATGATTGGGGATTTTCCTTGTGTAGCTTGTCCTGTACCTTGTTTTTCTGTTGTAAATAATATTTTTCCCGTTTTCGTTCTCGTCCTGTTCCACGTCTCTGTCTTTCTGTTGTAAACAAATGACTTTTCCGTTTTCGTTTCTGTTGAGTTCTACGTCTTTTTGTGGTGTCCTGTACTTACGTATATATATTTATATATGCATGTATATATACATGTAGATGTAGGTACGTACATATATGTTTGTATGTATGCATATATTTTATTTATTACACTATATATATATATATATATATATATATATATATATATACATATATAAAAACTGATGGAAGTATATTCAGTTTTCAACAGCACACGCACATACGCAAGCACATGCATGTATATATTGTGTGTAATAAATATATACGTATATATATGCACATATGTATACATATATATATATATATACGTATATATACGTACATATAAATATATATATATATGTATACATAGATATATTCATATTCATACATACATATTTATATATAAATATATCTATATAAATTGATAGATAGATAGAGAGAGAGATAGACACAAGCGCAAGCATATGTATATTATGTATGTATGTAAGTATGTACGTATGTATGCCTGCATGTATGCATACACAGTCTTTTTAACTTATTAGTAATAAATAATAAATGGAAGTAAGGTAATGTAATTAATGTAATAATGCTAATGTGAATTTGTGGATTTCTTAGCAATTCTAACAAATGACTCATCTCTGCCATTTTGAATTTTATGTTCGAAACCGTTAGAAGTATTCTTAGCGATGTCTAGAGATTTTCCGAAATTAATAATAAGTCATTAGATATTGGCACAAACGTCTATACATAGTGCTGCTCGTATTGTTATTGTTGCTGTTCTTGAAGTCATTTTTGTTTAACCCCAGGTCATCACAGAACGTGTACAGCCATGATTAGATATAGTCTAGTCTGCCCATCTGCCTTTTTGTACATGTTATATATGTAGATACAAATTTTCAAGATTTCCTGGCATGATTTGAAATTAGCTACTGTTTGTTTTCGCAAATCGAGCTCGCTTCCATCATTTGCTACCAAGTGTCCATCTTCGATGAAACCAGGGAACGTTGAAATCACGTGAACTGGTGGTCTCGTTGCTGGAGTTGGTGGGTATTTATCTCCCCGCTAGCGCTATAAGCAAGCGTGCTCTTTATACCAAAAACGTATATGAGTGTTTCTTTCATGGTATCTACCACAGCAAAGTTTCATCTAACAGAACGTCTACATTTGAGTGGGGATAAATAATACCTCTCGCTATTAATACTGCATCTGTCGCCAATAAATATAACTAATAATTCAGCTAACATTTTAATAAGATTTAATAATAATATCCACATATGGCATGACTTGAAATTAGCTACAATGCCTTGCAATTGAGCTCACTGCTATCTCTAGCTGTCGGGTATCCATCACCGATGAGACCAAGGAACGTTGAAATCATGTGATCTGGTGTTCTTGTTACTGGAATTGGTGGGATTTATCTCCCCGCTAGCGATATAAACAAGCTTAGACTTTACACAAAAAAGGGATATGAGAGTTCCTCTCATGGTAGCTACCGAAGTAAAGCGTCATCTAACAAACCATCCACGTTTGAGTGGGGATAAATTGAACCGCTTGATATTAATACTGCCTCTGTCTTTAATATATACAATCAATAACTTAGCTAACACATTAATAGGATTTAATAGCAGTATTCACAAAAGCAAGTCAACGGAATATCTACAATATTTATAGAAGGAAACATGAACTATAATGGTTTCAAATTTTAGCCCTAGGCCGTCAATTTAAGTGGGCGGGGATGTAAGTCGATAACATCTTTACTTTATCAACCACGAAATTTTGAAATCCACCATAGCAGAATTTGAATATTGAACGTAAAGAACCAGAAAGGAAATGTTTAAATATTCATCAATGAATTGACGATACACGAAGTGATAGTTGCTATGCAAACAGGGAAGAAGGGATCTTTCAACAACTAGATCCATTTCTCTTTGGTTTGAATTCCACCTCACGGCTATAGCCATGCTGGATTACCGCCTTGTTGATTATTATTACGGAAAGATAATCTACAGTAATATTTCGTTTTCCATGTCAAGAATTCGGCCGTTACGGTCTTCAACACCTCGACTATGGAACGAAAACCGAAGCCATAACTGAAAATGTTTAACATAATGAAATAGATTGTAGCATAATGATTTCAAGAACCATAACTATGGAACAAAATTCGTGGCATAATTATAATCTTTCACAACATGGTTGGGAAGCAAGCTTCTGAGAAACATAGCTACGCCTTCCAAAATCTATTTTAAAGCGCTGATAAGAAACTGGCTCTGTATTTCTTTTATTTGGTCAGGTTTTTATTTCCCTCTCTCACGAGTGGAATCGATAGATCAATGCCGTTAGAATAGTTTAAGAAATGTCATTCTGTCACCAGCCACAGCGGTTAGTACCAGACCGCTGTGTGCGCTTTGTACGGCCTCTAACTCGTTTGTATTTCAGAACGCGAGAATAACTTCCGGCGTATGAAACCCCACCAACGCGCTGTCATGTCTGTTGTGGCTGTATTCTCATCCGACTGTCAGAGACAATGTGTTTAATTGTCTCTTGCTGTATTTCTTGCCCATCTCCACATCTTGTACAGCTATTTATTGTTTTATGCATCATTACATCTTTTGTTGTTCCTGCTTGGAAAGCTTTGATCCTGCACTGTTGCAATTAAGACGCATCCATTGTAACAAATATTTCTTTCCCTATTTTCACCCTATTCGGCTTCTTTCTGTTTTCCTTTCTTACCCTCTTCCTTCCTTTCTTTCTGTCTTTCTTTCTTTCTTTCTTTCTTTCTTTCTTTCTTTCTTTCTTTCTTTCTTTCTTTCTTTCTTCCTTCCTTCCTTTCTTTCTTTCTTTCTCCCTTTCTTCCTTTCTTTCTTTCTTTCATTTTTATATTACTTCATTTTCCATATTTTTCTTCTTCCTCCCATCATTTTATCGTGACACTCTGTATCCACGTTTATAGATTTCTTTTTAGCCTTTTAACAAATTCTCTTGATGTTTCTTCTTCTCTCTCTCCCCTCACAGCTCCCCGTCATTTCCGTCTCTGTTTTGTAAATTTTCGTTTCCTTGAA
This sequence comes from Octopus sinensis, assembly GCF_006345805.1. Classification (NCBI taxonomy): domain Eukaryota; kingdom Metazoa; phylum Mollusca; class Cephalopoda; order Octopoda; family Octopodidae; genus Octopus; species Octopus sinensis. The sequence goes on along the minus strand of NW_021826279.1, from coordinate 28,684 downwards.
GACAGAAAACAATCTTTTTTCGTCTTTTTGTTTCGTTCGTGTTTTCCAGCGATTAGTATTAGTTTTCACGTTATTCTTTACCAGATATATTTGTAGTCCTACAATAAATATTATATAATGGGTTTCTGGTTGCATAAGATGCCTACCTCCCTTAAACTACTACTACTACTACTACTACTACTACTACTACTACTACTACTACTACTACTACTACTACTACTACTACTACTACTACTACTACTACTGTTTTGTATGTTGACGCAAATGGATATCCATGACAGAACTCATATAAAAAGCTCATATATATACATATATATATACATATATACATATATAAATGCGTGTATGTGTGTATATACGTATATTTATAAGTGCATACCATGCATATATATATACAAACACAAGCACACACACGTATATACATATTTGTGTGCGCATAATCATACATGCATATATACAACTATTTCTTCCTCCCTCTCTCGCTCGCTCCATCCGTCCATCCATTCCTCATCTATCCACCCATCCATCCATCCACCCATCAATCCATCCCTGCATCTATACATCCATCCATCCATCCGTACATACATGAAAGTTAGTTGCACAGACAGCTCAGCTAAGCAACACAATATTCTACGCGATACAATATTCTTTCTATGCGAGATATTTAGCCGCAAAATTTGTTCCACGGCTAAACATGTAGTAAAATTACATTACGTCTGTGTGAAATTAGTTAACAAAACAAATGAACCTCAGATATATCTCACAGCATATATATTTACCTCGTAAGACATCTAGGGGTTTCGGACACAACGTCTTTGAATAGAATTTTGGGATTGTGTGGGCAGAGTCGATTCAAGTGGGATCAATAGCCTTGCAAAATATCTAATGCACATCCGACAATCAGATTGGTTACATCTAGATCTCCCGAATATCTCAATGTGGTCTGAGCCTACTTCCAGCGTCTCATAGAGGGCGTATAGGGCTAGAATTTTCTTTACATTGATGGATGGTAATGGCATCAGTTGACCTCGGCGTAATTTGAAACTCAGAGAGCAGAGAAACTGGAAAAAATATCGATCTCTCTATAATTGACCATCCTGAGAATAAGTTGAAATCTGTCTACAAAAGACTGCAAGAGATACTGCCTACACGTACACACATACATACATACACACACACACACA
>NW_021826279.1:12500-22500 GCF_006345805.1 Octopus sinensis | reverse complement strand
TATTGTTCTATGTAAAGCGTTGTCTGGAAAAAAATGCTGTGTACACAAGAACAATACTTGGAGAATTGTGTCTAACCTATTTTCTGCTATTAAAACATGGTGGCAACGTGGGAATTTTCAATGTTAGCCTTTCGGCAATTCTTCAATATTTGAGAGGTTTTCGAAACGACGCGAACAAAATTGAGCCTAAAAATCGATGAAGTAATACCCAATGTAAATATTTGTTAGTGATCTGAATAGCGCAATGTTATCTGGAATCTCAGAGCTGCAGCTTCCTATTGTCTCAGAATTTTGATAAATGAGAAGCAATATGGAGGACAAAAGAAACAGTTTTCGACAAAGCCACCAATTAACGCGAGTAGCCAACGCACATTTTGCGTTATTTGCAATCGTTCAATCAGGTGACATAATTAAAATGCTACTTTTGAAAGATTGCATTGGAAACATTTTGTTCTATACTAACAGAACCTGAACAATAAGAGAAACTCTTAGAGAAGCTAAAAGCTGCACGTGGCTCTCTTTGCGATTAGAATTCATTCTCTACAATGATTACGTAATAGCTTGATAATTGCAAGACTGCAGCATGTCTTCACTGATAACAGTTGACGTTCAAACAAGATAGATTCCGATTTGAAATGGAGGGAGCTTCATACATCACTGTCTACTATTTCCAATCACAGCAACTTAATCCTTGATTAAGTAACGTAGCATTTTCTATTAGCGTGGGCAAAAACCTGATGACTGTTTCGTCTTTAAGTATTAACATCTGACTCGAATACAAAGCGTCGTAGCAAAAGTCTGTACTGGCTATAATTTCATTAGAATATCTGTCGGGATAAATTCAGCAAGTCTTTGTTAAGTGCCATCAGACTTAAATAACTCATTTTAGTATTACAACGTTATGGAGAAGATGTGTTGCAAAGAATCCTGTTAATGAGGACTCGGCAAGAGATCACCGACGAGAGAAAAGCCTGCAGTGTCGGTAAGACTGGGGATCGAAGGCCGAGGCCGCCATATTTGATGGTGGTCTGTTGCCATCTAGTGTTGTCGAATTGAACGTTGCATATCTCTTGCTACGGCCACATTATGGAGAATAAATCCACTTACATCAAACGTAAACAAGCTTTTATTACTGGAGTAAAGTCATTGAAGTCTGCATTTCAGCTATGGAGGAGCGCTTGAAAGTTTTCAGCATGCAACTGTATATTGTTCACTTCAGGTGTTTCTGTAGTTTTGCATTAGCCTTGATGTTTCTCCACTGCCTCACATAAATATTGATCTTAACTAGAGCTAGTGTGAGAGGGCGACTGAATGGCCGTGAGTATGTCAGAAGAAGCCACCATAAGCAGTAATGATCCAAGTAGCAGCCCTCTGAGGCACTCGGCTAAAGATATAGTCCTCAGAGAGAAAGAGCACCTTTGGCAGCAAATACCCTAAATCCAACCGTTCAAAAAATCGTGCAGAAATTCCTCTAGTTTTTCTATACGACTGTATTTAGCTTTATCGAAGACCTAACCACAGTCAAGATATATCTCATTTACATTTATATGGATTTTCTGTTGTTGCAGAACCCGGTTGTAATGCTGTCATAACTGTATGAGACAGTTCCATCTTTGGCGGTGACTGTGCTGAATATAAGCGAGTTGTGTTCTTCTAGGAACATGATATAAATATCAATGAAATTCATCGAAGCAATATTTGGAATTGCTTGTCATAGATGAAGAATTACCTTGGATGTTTAGTCTAGTTGCACTTACTGGATTCTGAATGCTTGATAGCGTTAGCCAAGTTTCTTTAGCACTGAGAATTTTATAGATATCTGCTTGGATTTATTAATTCCTTTTACTTCTCACAATATATATATATATATATATATATATATATATACATACATACAAACATACATACATACACACATACATACATGAATACATACATGATACATACATACATACATACATAACATACATACATATACTGCATACATACACACACACCACACATACATTACATACATACATAACATACATACATTTACATATATATATATATACATATAAATATATATATATATATATATATATATATATATATATATATACACTTTATTTTAAGCAGCAGAAAAATTCAACAAAATCTGTTACTCTGAGTTTCTCGTTGCCGTTCATCAGACAGTTTTTGCTAGAATGGAACCGATATATCAATTCAATCTAGACTCTTACAACGCTACACCTTTAAAAAGAATGGACTTGTTTGATTGGCCCTTTAGAAAAAAACGGTCAATCTTCGAGCGATAAACAAAAAGGTCAAAAATATACGTATATATCTCTTTCTCTTTTTCTCTTTTACTTGTTTCAGTCATTTGACTGCGGCCATGCTGGAGCACCGCCTTTAGTCGAGCAAATCGACCCCGGGACTTATTCTTTGTAAGCCCAGTCTTATTCTATCGGTCTCTTTTGCCGAACCGCTAAGTGACGGGCGGGACGTAAACACACCAGCATCGGTTGTCAAGCAATGCTAGGGGGACAAACACAGAAACAAAAACACAAAACATATACACACACACTCATATACATATATATACATATATACGACAGGCTTCTTTCAGTTTCCGTCTACCAAATCCACTCACAAGGCATTGGTCGGCCCGGGGCTATAGCAGAAGACACTTGCCCAAGATGCCACGCAGTGGGACTGAACCCGGTACCATGTGGCTGGTTAGCAAGCTACTTACCACACAGCCACTCCTGCGCCTATATATATATATATAAAACTTATAAAAATTATAAAATCCGAGGAAAAAACCTTACATTGAATAAAATACATATTGACGTTAATGAAGAAAGTGCAAATTAATGCATAGAAATTAAACCTGTTATAAATATTACACTGCAATACATATTTATATTAAAATGTACATATATATATCAACATACACAAAAGGATGCATTTATGTGTATATTTAGATTTATATTCATACGTCTGTATATGTATGGCGTTAGCGCGCATCCTTTGGTGTATTTGATATATATATGTACATTTTAATATAAATATGTATGCAGTGTAATATTTATAACAGGTTAATTTCTATGCATTTAATTTGCACTTTCTTCATTAACGTCAATATGTATTTTATTCAATGTAAGGTTTTTTCCTCGGATTTTATAATTTTTATAAGTTTTTTTATATATATATATACGTATATTTGACCCTTTTTGTTTATCGCTCGAAGATTGACCGTTTTTTCTAAAGGGCCAATCAAACAAGTCCATTTCTTTTTAAAGGTGTGTAGCGTTTGTAAGAGTCTAGAGTGAATTGATATATCGGTTCCATTCTAGCAAAAACTGTCTGATGAACGGCAACGAGAAACTCAGAGTAACAGATTTTGTTGAATTTTTTCTGTGCTTAAAATAAAACATATTACTCTACCACTGGTATTTGAGTACTCTTTTTTCACCTTGTTTCACATGTTATGTGTTTTACTAAGGTATATATATCTATATATATATATATATATATATATATTTAATATATGTAAACAGTTAAAAATAAATACAAACATGGACAGAGAACGTGAAAACGCCAAGGAGACGACACAAGAACACAAGAACCACAGGACGGGACATTCGAAGCCCCCAGTCATCAGTCAAGAACCAGATTATCTTCGCAATTTCGGCTGATTAATCTTGAGATTGCTACGATCTGGGGCAGCCCCCAAGGGAAATCTAAGCCAAGCGCATTAGATCCCTTGGAAGAAAGCTTCGAATGTATACAACACAAGGACGGAAAACGAACGATGTACACGAATAAAAATACAGAATACGTGAAACAAAATAGGAGGAAAGCACGAATAATATATATATATATTATATATATAATATATTAGATATATTTATATATATATATATATAGTGAAGTCATTTCGCTAATACAATGTGGCAGTCTTATACAGGCCGATGTTACTACTTTTTAGCTCCAGGAAAACATCTTCTACAATTGACTACCGACGCATCGTCTGTGTCCGTATACCGTGGGCAAGGGAGTTTATGGCTCCGTTTCTAGCGTTATCGGTACCTGTAATTCAATGGTTCCTAGGATATTTACCTTACTCAGTACAAGACAGTCGCCGGCTAGAGATGTTTCCAAGGGACTAAAAAGCAATAACATCGTCCTATGTAGGACTGCCACATTGTGTTGGCGAATAGATTTTGCTTTTCGTTACTGATGCTACATATTTCTCTCTCAGAGATTTAAAACTAGTTGTATTTCTCTTTATATATATATATTTAAAGAGAAATATATACATATCCAAAACTTACGAGTTAGTGTAGATAACATCCGGCCTCCTACATATGTTTCATAGCTAGCGGTACCTGGGAAGTGGTAAATTATCCAAACAAGTGTTAGACCACAAGCTACTCTTCAGGCCAAGGATATCGTCATTATATGAAGTTTGCATTGTCGTTAAGTATTCTCGTGTCAACTTTCAAGTTGGTTTAGCGTATACTGATTTATCTTTCTTTTTGCACAGCTTCCATAATACAATTCTTGGAAACACCTTGTTTTTTGTTCTTCAGTGTTTTTATTATTTTTTGTAAAGAATCTAGTGCAATTTCAACCACGCAGATAAATCTACAAAATATTTTATCGGAAATATCGAAAGACACAACAATTTCAATTTGCTATCTTTGCTTATTGTTGTATTCTTTTGCCAAATATGATTTGATGCGATAACGGCAACATCATGTGGGTGTAATTCTTCTTTTTATGCCTTTGCTGTTATCACATTGATTTCTAACAATATTTCAAAGAAATATAAAAAGTGAACGACTATTTTGACAGTCTCATTCTCGATTAATATTAGATTATCTTCATCAGGTGATCCCAAGATAATTATTGGTTCAGTTCTGCGTAAAATTAGTGAATGAACTACATGATATCTTATTTTTCTAATCAATTTCTTGATTAAACTCCACAATGCTTCTAAGCTAGTAACAATGTGAAATATATCGTAGTTATATTTATTCATGTCAAAACTACACTAATCGGTTTTACTTGTTGTGATATACAAATGCAGAAGAAATTATGATCAACACGAGTTTATATCAGTTGTTCCCTCCATATATTTCACCACTGTAGTAATCTGAGGCTCGTGCATTTTTGATGTTCTAAGTGCAACTAGATGCAAGCTCGGTCTTGCAATAGCTTTTGATCCGTGTACAAAATAATGGATTCACATTGTGGCACAAGGCCTGTAGATTCGGGGTAAAGTTTAAGTAGGTTACATAAACCCTCCAGTGTCCAAGTGGCACTTATTTTATCGACTACAAAGCGATGTAAGACAAAGTCGAGCTCGACGGGGACTTTGAACACAGAACAGGGAGATGGACGAAATGTCACTAAGCAGTTTCCTTGGCGAATCTGTGCAAAAAAAATGATGCAATAAAAATTTTCCTCAAATGAATTGGTGTGATTCAGCATCCAGTTGCATTTGTATCACCGACAATTGAGGATGCAAATAACCAGAATGAGGAAACGTACATGGGTAGCATATGATATAAGCTGCATCTTTTGGCTATTATACTCTTTCATATATATATATAGATATATATATATATATATATATATATATACAATAATGTTACATTACTCGATAGTCAAGATAAAACTCTGAGTTTCAGATGCCGAAGTGGAAATCCACAACACCATCTTCGGTTATCTGGCTAGAAGAGATGGTGTTGTGGATTTCCACTTCGGCATCTGAAACTCAGAGTTTTATCTTGACTATCGAGTAATGTAACATATTATTGTATAGATAAATTTCCTCTATTTACATAATATTGAGGTCTCTTTCTTTCTTTTGTTATCTTACCGTTTTACCAATATATATATATATATAATAATAATGCAATACGAAAGTATTGCTTTCCAGTAAAAGATAGCCCGTAAGGGTAAAATTATACATATAAAAGTAAATAAATGTTACAATGAGGCACCGATATTTACTGGAAAATAGCAATCGTAATAAATACGACGCTAATGTATAGCTTCACTGCGTATATACTAGCAAAGACGTGTGTGTGCAACAAACATGAAAAAAATTTATCTTACCTCTAGGAAGAACATCTGAAAAATGGAAAACCTAGAATCGGATAATGCAGACTCTTCAAATACGTTTGACAACGTAGATTTGATTTGTCCTCATCAGCTGCATCTACCTGGGCAAAATTTCATATGATGCCACATCTATGCCAGTACACTCGTCTGAACGCCAAAACGTTAACAGAAAGATAACAGTGAAGAAGTTTCAATGAAAATAATAATGCAATACGAAAATATTGCTTTCCAGTAAAAGATAGCCCGTAAGGGTAAAATAATACATATAAAAGTAAATAAATGGTACAACGAGGCACCGATATTTACTGCATTATCCGATTCTAGGTTTTCCCTTTTGCAGATGTTCTTCAAATTTTTTTCATGTTTGTTGCACACACGCGTCTTTACTAGTATATACCCAGTGAAGCTATACTATAGCGTCGTATTTATTACGATTGCTATTTTCCAGTAAATATTGGTGCCTCGTTGTACCATTTATTTACTTATATATATATATCCCAAAAAGCGAAGAACAAACATGAAGGAAGGACGTGGTACATGTAAAGTATTAGCAGACGCTCAAGGAAGGAAAGAAAGGTGGTTTCACGTTTCGAGCAAACCTGTTCTTCAGAAACAGGAGACAGAGGAAAGTCCAATAGAAAGAAAGAGAGAGGGAAAAAAATCGCCAACGATTCACAGGTGGTTACATTATATATATATATATATATATATATATATATATATATATATATATATATATTAATTTGGAGGCTTGTTTTCCCATCAATTTTAACTGTACATTTAAATCCTTCTTAAGCCCTTTTCATTGCACTTTCTGTGTGTGTTGTTGTTAAACAGAGGAAGAGGAACATTACAAAAGGTTGCATGCTTGTTGTACTCCCGCTCGGTCTCAGAACATTCAATGAAGCCTACCATAGTTTTGAGAGAATAGAATGATTTATCGAAAGCTCTTGGTGGTCGATCAAAAACAATTCACATTCCCGACGAAACTTGTTAACTCTACGAATAACAAAAGATAACACAAAACAATATTGATTCCTTTGGCTATTTTTGGATGTTGTCCATCAACTATCTGACCGCAAATCTAAACTCCATGTTTTTGTGCACAGACAGTGTAAGAACTGCAATGATATCTCTTCATTCTTTACCAATTTTCCAAAATTCTGCTGCTATGTCATCTGTTCCAGGACAGCTATTCTTCAGATATTTCATGCCTACATTTCAATTGTTTTCTTTATATGTGTGTATGTATGTGCGCGCGCGCGTGTATGAGTGTCAGTGTTCGTGTATAGATATATATATATATATATATATATATATATGCTTGTGTGTGTGTATGTTACTTTTAGGCATTGGCAGTAGAGCTTTTCCTCCTATTAAGATTTTTTTTATATCGCTTTGCGGATTCCGTCCTTTTGATTAGGTTCTGTTTGACTAACATCTATTGTCTTATTCTATAAGTTGAAGCCGCATTCTTTCCCATCATTCTTTTATATCTTTCACTTCATAAAACATATCACCATCTTTGTCTTTGATAACATCATTCCTTGCTGCAAATCTTCATGTTATTAGCTTCACTGCTTTGTAAAAATTTGTAGCAACATTATGTTATATTCTTCTTGTAAATTTTTTCATTGAAATTTCTCCAATTTCATCTGAAATTTTTGTTGATTTTTTCCTGCTTATCATTCTTGTATCATAATATTTTTCTTTTCTTCCTATCATAGTTTAAATTTTACGGCTCAGCTGTTGGTATCATACGTTCGATTTATAGGATGTCGTAACATTTCCTTTCACAGATCTTTCTTTCGGCAGTTTTATGCATTGTCTTTTCTCTTATCCACTTCAACAGTTTTTCCTTTTTATTTCTATAGCTTCTTTTCTAATAATAATAATAATATTTTCTCTTATTTTCCAAAACCACTTTATTCCACAATTCCTCCGGGTGGTTTTGCTTTTCTTCTTCAAATTGCCAAAGAGTGTTCGAATAGTTCTTATGTATACATTTCTATTACGCCATTATATTAATTTCAAATGTTTGTAAGATTGTATCTTGTTTGTGTATCAACATTTTTTTATTACACTGAAAAACGCAATTGAACTTTGGTAACAAGAAGGCAAAATATATTGTTGCTGTCGGCATTAGGATATGTTCTAGATTTTTATTTATCTCAAAGCATTATTTTTCCATTTCATCATTGTTGGAATGTAAAGCAATTTCTTTGATTACCAATCCTGCGATCAGAAGATTTCCAAGTGTAAAAGAGTCTATAATCTTCTTTTAATATACATGTGTATATGCGTGTGTATATACATACATAATTATGTATGTATGTATGTATATATATATATATATACATACATATATATATATATAATATATATATATATATATATATATATATATATATATATATATATATATATATATACATACATATATATATATATATATATACATATACATACACTTATATATACATCTATATACACATATTTATAAATGGGTATATATATATATATATATATGCATTTATATGTACGTATACACATGCGTATGCACATACACTTACATACACACACACACATGTTCACAAACACACACAATTATAACTGACCTCTCCCACTCACCGTATTGACTTCTATACCAGAAAATATTTATATATATATATTTTACAAGCCTCACAATACATGCAATAACACACACGTGTGTATATGCGTACCTGTATGCGCGCGCATGTGTGTGTATTGATGGCTATATATCTTTGCATCTTGTTTAACTTTTGAAAATTTCTCATTTTATTACACTTTTACAGAAACTTTCTTTTTATATGACGCTTAAAATGCGGCCACTCTCCCAGCTAGAGATGGTAGCTAAATTTCAAACATATAGGCACAGGCATGACTATGTGGTAAGAAGTTTACTTCCCAGCCAGATGGCTCCGGGCTCAGCCCGACTCCCTGGCACCATCGCTAAAGAATTGCCCGACATCCTGGTACCCTGGCTAAGGAAGTGGCTTCTACTACAGCCTTGTGAGTGGATTGGATTTGGAACCCCACAAAATCCCATTGTCTATATAAATGTGTGTGTGTGTATGAGTTTGCGTGTGTGTGTTTGTGTGTGTGTGTGTGTGTGTGTATGTGTGTGTGTGTGCGCGAGTGCGTGCGGTTGTGTTACTCCGTCACCACCACCGCTTGGCAATCTGTGTTGGTGCGTTTACGTCTCCGTACCGTAGCGGTAATAGAGTGACCGAGATAATAAGCACCAATCCTATATATATATATATATATATATATATATATATAATGTTACATGCGTGCGGTACCTATGAATAATGATATGTAACTAAATTCTGTTTTTAAATGACTTGCTTTGAAGTTTTGCATTCGGTACAATTTGTTTATTTTAGTAGTTTTGACTGCAAAAGTCCCTCCTAGCGTGCGGTACCTATGAATAATAGTACCCTCTATATAATATATGTCTCACGTTTGATCTTTGACTTCTGGCCGAAATCAGATCGCCATGTTGATTCGCTAGCCTCTGCACGCATTTTTTTTCTCTCCTTCTTTCTGTGTTTCTTCTCTGCGTATCTTTCTGTTGAAGAGCGTAGGCTCGAAACGTTAAAGACTTGTTCTATTTATATTCCTGAGCGCCATACTAATATAATTGTTTGTTTGTATTCCACCTGCCTTCGTCTTTTGTTTATTTCCGTAAACCTGCCTACGTCTTTTGTCTATTTTCATAAAGCTTCCCGTTATATATATATATATATAATGATGAAAGACAAATTTCAACTCAGAGTGTAAAGATGAGCGAAACGCTTGTAACCATTTTGGTAAGCGTTCTAACCATTCTGCCATCTCGCTGTGTTAACGATAGTAA
>NW_021826279.1:0-5000 GCF_006345805.1 Octopus sinensis | reverse complement strand
GTATATATGAGGTAATATATAATATGCATATATATGATATATATATTACATATATACGCATTGTATATACACGCATATATATATACATAGACACACAGACATACGCACGCACACACATACACACACTCACATATATATACACAATATCTATTTAGATTTGGTAATGCAGCGTATATTAGTATAAACGCTTATATATATATATATATATATATTATATATATATATATATATATATATATATATATATATGCATACACACACGCACACCACACACGCTCATACATGGATGCCGTGTCATAGAACTCTTTATGAGCACCTCTTGAAGAAATGTGATATTAATCCCTACACAATATCCATCCAGTTTGTTGACCATCTCACACCTCGAGGTCGGAAGTGTACATTCAATAACTCTATAGAATTGGTCATATTTTCGAGCCGCCATATTATTACATCAGTTAATTGTCAGCAAAGCGACAGAATACTTCGCCATATTTCATTCCGTCCTCTCAACTTCATTAGTTCAAGTCACACATTGCTCTTCTTTTTATCCTCGTTGTCTAGCTTCAGTAATAAAATATCTCCTTTCATTTTGCATGATATCAAATAGAGTGTTTTCTGATGCTATTAGATTTGATGTGTACATAAACGGGTTGGCTGCTCTTTTCTCTGCTATTGCTCAAGTGATGTAGCCATCTCTGATGAGTCTCCAATAAGGATCGAAAATCGATTAAGTCTCTTCGTCTTTTCTTTCAATCTACGGAGAAGTTAGGTAAATTGGACTATGTCTCCTAGGTAGTTTTACATGTTTTATCCTTTCTGCTATAGGCAACAAGGCCTGAATTTTGTGGGTAAGTCGATTACATCGACGCTTGTACGCAACTGGTACTTATTTTATCGATCCCGAAAGAATAAAAGGCAAAGTCGATCTCGCCCGAATTTGAACTCAGAAAGTAAAGACGGACGAAATACTGCTAAGCATTTCGTCCGGCGTGCTAACGATTCTTTCAGCACATCGCTTTAGGTTTACATTTATTATACCGTACCACGATACTGTGTGGACTAAGTTCCGAGTTGAGGGGCCGCTGATACGATATAAAATGTTGAACACTTATAGCAGTCATGGCTGTGTGGTAGAGAAGCTTGCTTCCTAACCACATGGTTCCAGGTTCAGTTCTACTGCATGGCACCTCGGGCAAGCATTTTCCACTATAACCCCGGGTCGACCCAAGCCTTAACTTAACCGTTCGGTACAAGATATAAACACTTATAGCAGGCATGGCAAAGGAGCTTACTTCCCAGACACATGGTTCCAGGTTCAGTCCAACAGCATGGCATCTCGGGAATGCGTTTTCCATTATAACCCCGAGCCGTGCAAAGCCTTAAATTAGCGATTCGGTACAAGATATCGCTAGAATATGCACCTGGCTTGAAAAAAATAAGTACTGTGGCCGATTCATTTGACTAAAACAACACTTCATGGCGGTGTCGCAGAAAGGCCACTATCTAATGATTGAAGCAAGTAAAATGATAAAGGATAAAATATAAATAAGCTCTTACTGCTACCATATATTAACTGAGCAAGTGGTTGAGCTCGCGTTTACCCAGTAGAACAACAAAGTTATCACCTGACACGTTATTTATGCTCATATTCTCACGCCCATTGTCCATGAAATGAATACAGCATATATCTGAAGAAGTCTTGCGCGTACCACAGCCGAAACATTGTGACCAAAACAACCAAGCGGTAGACCTTTGACTGGATATATTAGAATATGGTAACAATACGATTTACATATGAGAAATTCAGAGCGTAATTTACCAAATGCTTTCTTTCTCTCATTCTGTTACGTGTTAGGTTTCTATCATTAGACTACGGCCATGCCGAAGCACTGCCTTTAATGTTTTAATTGAACAATCGATTACAGTACTATTCTGTTTTTGTACTTCTTTTCTACTTGTCATACTACCTCCTTTAATTGAATCGCTAATTACAGAACCGTAAATAAAACCAGATGTCAACCGATGTCAGCACACACACATGCACACAGTACATTCACAATTTATTGATATATATATATATGTATGTATATATATAATTTTATATATATAGATATGTAGATATATATATACATACACACACACACACATACGTATATATATATATATATATATATATAATATATATATATATAATATATATTATATTGGATATATATATATGTATTCATACACACACACACACGAATATATAATATATATATACAGTATATATAAAATTATATATATATATTTATCCATCGAGATGTAGGAAGTGAGATAGCTTTAAGTAATCCACATTAAATATAGAGAAAAACAATTTTCAGGGACAATAGTGCTTTACTGAGACGGGACATTTGTGCATTTTTTTCGTTTCGAAGAACGATAAGCTGAAAAAAAAGTGTTCTTTCTGTTTGCTACGGTAGGCGACCAGGGTTGCCCGGTGTGCAAATAAGAATACAAGAGTTACGGAATGGAGCAGGTAAGATCCGGGCTACAAATGTTTCATAGTGGGTGGAATCTCAGAAGTGGTAAAAATCCAAGCGAGGTGTACACCACCGACTACTCATCAGGCGAAGTATATCTTGCTTAATTTTTTCAAGATACTTAATGAAAATGTCCTTGGCCTGAAGTGTAGCCGGTGGTATACACCTTGCTTGGATTTTTGCCACTTCTGAGATTCCACCCACTATGAAACATTTGTAGGCCGGATCGAAAGGAGTTTGTAAACACACTAACACCAGATGTCAAGTGGTGGTAGGGAGACAAACACAGATACAAAGACATACACGTAGGCACGCAATCACGTACACACACACAGGCACGCACGCACACACACTTTTATGACGAGCATCTTTCCGTTTTCGTCTACCAAATAGATTCAGAAGGCGTTGGTCGGCCCGAGGCTCTAGTTGAAGGAACTCGGTCAAGGTGCTACGCAGTGATAATAACGAGCCTGGAACCATATGGTTGAGAAGCAAACTCCTTGCCACACAGTCACGACTGCCCCTACGTTACTAATGTTTTAGAAAAACCAATTTACATCGGAGAAGAATCATAACATCAGTCTGAAACAAATATATCTTCTGCTATGGCGTAGCATCGACCAATGTCTTGTGGTAGACGGACACCAAGATGAAGATACTACTCCGAAACGAACAATTTATAGCACTGGGTAATATTTAAAAAAAAATCTTTATTATATATGAACATCTAGTGTAACCGTAATGTCTGCTATATCAACCTTATAACAGAACAATATAATAAATCTGCTCTCATAATTTATGTTGTGAAATGAGGTAAAACTATCTTTGTGTACGATACTTGTTCGAAATCAAGAACATGACAAGGAATATAGTTTATCTATGGGTGTTTATTGTTATTAGCGTTGTTATCCATTTAGGAAACCGTTATAAATTAGAAATGTGTTGTATAAGAAACAAATGCGCTTCACTAAACAAACAAGCCGAAGACAGCATTAGTGAAAGAAAATGGCGGTGGCAGCTAAGCAACCTTTTCTCTGGAGGTCAAACGACTGCTAGTCCACGCTGTGGGGGTGGGTTTAAGGACGTACTAACTATCATGCCGAGCTGAAAGTATTATGTGAATGTAGAGATATTTATATCATTAGATTATATCTCACTGAAGCGTTTATTTATTGGAGATATTATTTCGTTGTGTGATATTTCATCTTTCGGGGATTAAGTATTTGACACGTGTTGCTGAAAACTACAATATATCGTAATTGTGTACCTGCACAGATTTTTCTCGCTTTAATACACACACACACCGACACACACACACACACACACATGCACACACACACACCCCGACACACACCCACACACACACACACTACACACACACACATCAACACCACACACATACACAACAAAAAAACACACACACATACACACACACACACACATACACACACACACACACACACCGACACACACACTACACACACATACACACACAACCACACATACACACACCACACACACTCACCCACCACACATGCACACACACACACACACACACCGACACACACACACACACACACACACCGACACACACACACACACACACACACACACCACACACACGCATGCACATACCACACACGAAGACAGCCTGTATGTCTCATTTTCTTATATATCATGTATGTATGGGTTTTCATATACTATATAATAATACATACATCTACACAGAGACGCACACACACATATATGTGTGTGCGTGTGTGTGTACCTGGTTTGATCAATACGTATCCGCACTGTTACCATAGTAACGAAGCTAAAGGACGCCGATTAAAGCCAGTTGGCACAGATTGACCGTTAACTCTATTGTGTCACGTACTAAGTTTTAACGTTGTAGCTCACATCTGCTGTTTACAGCAGTACATGGAAGGAAGGTGTGTAGCGTGTGATCGTTGCATTAACCATGACATAAAAAGCTGAGCAGAGAATACGAATGAAATTTTACTAAAAGCTTGGCGATACCTGCTCCGAGGCTTACGCAAAGTTTTCAAAAGTTTTCGTCGTTCTTGGCACAATCAAGGAAATCTTGTGCAACTGAAGCCTGCGTGTTCTTTTAGTCAGATGAAAACAGTTTTGACTCAAACTTGGCAGACACGCGTGTCATACCCAAATCTTCAGTGATAATGGACTGAACTGAACCGTAACTAACCTGTACATCATCTGATAACTCGCGGGCAAGTGTCTTCTACTATAGCATCGGTCCGACCAAAGCCCTGTGAATGGATTTGGTAGAGGGAATCTAAAAGAAGCCTGTCGTATATATATATATATATATATATATATATATATATATATAGGTGTGTGTGGTATTTTTGTGTGTTGTGTGTGTGTGTATATGTTTTTGTGTCTGTGGTTTGTCCGCCTCCAAAATCGCTTGATAACCGATCTGGTGTGTTCACGTTCGCATAACTTAGCGGTTCC
>NW_021826278.1:10000-35555 GCF_006345805.1 Octopus sinensis | reverse complement strand
GAAGGGGAAGAGACTAAAGTACCAAAGCCATTGCGGAGAAATTTATGTTTAAATGATGGTGGCTGGGTTATGTAATATAATATAATATAACATAATATAATATATAATATAGGCGCAGGAGTGGCTGTGTGGTAAGTAGCTTGCTTACCAACCACATGGTTCCAGGTTCATTCCCACTGCGGGGCACCTTGGGCAAGTGTCTTCTACTATAGCCCCGGGCCGACCAATGCCTTGTGAGTGGATTTGGTAGACGGAAACTGAAAGAAGCCCGTCGTATATATGTATATATATATATATACGTGTGTGTGTGTGTGTGTTTGTGTGTCTGTGTTTGTCCCCCTAGCATTGCTTGACAACCGATGCTGGTGTGTTTACGTCTCCGTCACTTAGCGATTCGGCAAAAGAGACCGATAGAATAAGTACTGGGCTTACAAAGAATAAGTCCTGGGGTCGATTTGCTCGACTAAAGGCGGTGCTCCAGCATGGCCGCAGTCAAATGACTGAAACAAGTAAAAGAGTAAAGAGTATATTGGCCTGGCTGTGTGGATAGGTGCAAGATGTGGCTGTGTGGTAAGAAGTCTGCTTCCTAACTACATGGTTAACTCTGCCTTACTTAAAGCAGGTTATACAGAGAAAGTTACCTACATTAATTCCATTCAATCTTATTCTACCTTTACTAATGGAGATATAAAAATCTAGTTGTAAGGATATAAACGATTTCAGTTTTAATCTATATGCCAACACCAAACAGAGGAAGGGAGATAACCCTTATTTAAACCCCTATTTTCGTTCTAATGGTAAATCTATGTCTTCCAAAGATAGTTACACTAAAAATAAGGTAACTAATAGTAAAACCATTTGGTTAATTATTCCTTATAGGAGGCAAATTAAATCTAATCTTCCTTTGCAGTTTCGTGAAGATATTATTTGGAATTTTCCAAAAAATCTAGGTATTACTCCATTATCAACTCACACACGGGTTAGGATTGGTTTTTCCAACACAAAAAATCTCTTACAAATTATCTCTTCACATAATATTAGCCTGTTAAATAGTGATACATTTACTAATACTAACATTAATTTAGCTAATACTTCTGGTAATGAAGAATTTTTCTATATAGCCAGCACAACTTCTCAGTTACCTAAAAGAATTTCTAATCATTACTCTACATTTAGGGATAGGAATAAACGTAGCAGTACAGGCCTTAGTAAATTAATTTGGTATCTAAAAGAACACAATAAACAGTTTAATTTAGATTGGTTGATTGTCTCAATTTCGATACCTTATGATAAAGGCAAGTAATTCAGTCTTTTCTGTAATTCTAACTATTTTTTATTCTTTTTTCTAACCCCGCCCCCTTGTAAAAACGGTCATAGAGCGTGCATATCGATGTAAACATTGGCAGAAACACACCTTTAGTTCATATAAGTGACATCTATCATTATATATAATTTAAACATTAATTTTTTTCTTGCATTTCACATTCACTAGATATATCTTTTTCCAAGAATTTAGGGTTTTATATTGTTATATACTTCTCATTTACTTGGTTTTTTCTTTCATTTACCCCTCCTCATTCTACCTTTGACGTTATATCCTCTAATATTATTTAAAACAAACTTAATAGCGTTCAGTTAATCACTATACATATCCATCATTTTCTGTTAAAATATCTTATTGACGAGTTTCATTTCTTTATTTCCCTGAAGAGAAGATTACATTGTTTTACACCATTTTATTCCTTTGGAATAATACCAGTGATATCTTCGAAACATATGTCGGAAGTAAAAGAATTTGAATAACACCTGCGTTTAACACCATTTATTTATATATATTATACAAAATATTTTACGTAAACCTGGAGTTTTTACCTTTAAAAACAAGGAGTTTACAACCTTTTTACTTCTGTGATTTTTTGCTACCTTGGTAATTATTTATCTATTTTCCGTGTTAATTGTTAACAAGGGAAAATACACACGTTTATATATAGGTATATATATATATAATATATATATATAAAATGGCTTTTCCGTTTTCTTCTTCTGTTGATTTTTACGTCTTCTTGTGGTGTCCTGTACGTATATATTTATATATGCATGTATATATACATGTAGATGTCGGTACGTACATATATGTTGTATGTATGCATATATTTTATTTATTACACTATATATATATATATATATATATATAATAATTATAAATGTATATATATATATTACATCAAGGGTATCAACCCCTTTTAAAGGGTTGTTACCATCCAAGTCCCCCGGTTATATCCAGTTGAAATGTAGCTCCTTTCTAACAAATTCTCTCCCCTGAAGAAATCCTTAATTTACAATATTCGATATGAAAATTTTAATTAATTTAACTTAATTTAACTCCTCAAATTGAATTAATTGGGCGTGGAAACAGCTGTAGGTGTAAAGAATTTGATGTTATACTGAATGGAATTAGTTCAAATAAATTGATGTCTACATATTAATTTCTCCATTCTCCTTTTCTCATACAAATATATATATATATAGCATATACGTGTAAGCCTATATATATATATATATATATATCTATATATATATATATATATATATATATATAATATATATATATATATAAAATGTTCATACAAGCATGCATACATAAATATCTACATTCATACATGTTTACATACATATATATTAAATATGTCTGAACGTGTGTATATGTGTATATATACATGCACATACCCATATAAATAGAGATGATGTATAAAAGTATATCCATGTTCAATTAATAATAGGTTATCAAATGTGAGCATGTTATAATGTTACACTAAATGAAATGGAAGAAGCTTGCCTGTATTCACATAATCAACAAAAACGATCATTAGAGGAAAGTGAAGAAAAGCATAATTTCACAGATACTCCATAATCTAATTACTCTCGCCAGCTGTTTCATAAAGAACAAATGTCGTTAATTCCATAGTTATGTAATTTAGATAATTAACATAAATTAAATTAATTTAAAGCAATGTTTATCCCAATTTATCAGAAATATTGCTGATTATGCTAACCATACACTGTTGTTGGTGTAAATACAAGCGAAAAATATCTACAGATATAGATATTACGCTTACATCTTTCAATGGTAATTACTGGACTAGAAAATCTAGAAGAAATAATTTTGACATAACTATGAGTTCCTCCAATTCAGCTCAAGTAACTGATTTAATCGGATTATACGTCTTGTTTGAAAAGGCGGCGAGCTGGCAGAAACGTTAGCACGCCGGGCGAAATGCTTAGCAGTATTTCGTCTGCCGTTATGTTCTGAGTTCAAATTCCGCCGAGGTCGACTTTGCCTTTCATCCTTTCGGGGTCGATAAATTAAGTACCAGTTGCGCACTGGGGTCGATATAATGGACTTAATCCATTTGTCTGTCCTTGTTTGTCCCCTCTGTGTTTAGCCCCTTGTGGGTAGTAAAGAAATATATACGTCTTGTTTGAATAACATAGACAATTTTCAAACATTGGCAGTGGATTATATCATGATAATTCTCTCTTCATCATGATTAACTATTTTCTATCTCAATTTGAAAAACTTAGGAAATCCTTACATAAATATTTAAAAAACTATATCGTATCCATTATATTCGAGGAAGGTACTACAATTGTAAACTTTCTCGATGTGGCCCTGAATTTAAATTCCAGTCTTTATTGACAATATCACAAACCGAATGTGACACTATCCTGTATAAATAAAAAAAATCCAGTCATCATAGATCCATTATAGATAGTTTGGTTTAGAATATTTTAATTAGAATTTCTAATCTTCCAGTTAAAGAAAGAATCTTTAATGATAACTCAGCATATTATGGCAATGCTTTTAGTACGAAGTGATATAATGAGAAAACGAAAAATACTAAACTTAAACAGCGACTTCACTGAATTAATAATCCAAGCAATATTAATACCATAGCTAATGATAATTAAAAAAAAGCTATAATCATATAAATAAATTATCTTCCACGATAAATACTAATAGGCAACGTAACTGTAATCTTACTAAAAATGAAAACACAATATTGAAAATACCTAATGATGGAGATAAATATAATCTTTCCCAGACTAATCTTATAAATAATACTATGAAATCTCTCCGAATATAAAAATAATACAACCCTCGCCTTAACTAAAACCTCTAGCTCCACAACAAGTAATGATTATATTTATGTAAAATACGACTAGCATACCCTATGTAACAGAACACAAAGGTAACCTATTTCTTTACTACCCACAAGGGGCTAAACACAGAGAGGACAAACAAGGACAGACAAACGGATTAAGTCGATTACATCGACCCCAGTGCGTAACTGGTACTTATTTAGTCGACCCCGAAAGGATGAAAGGCAAAGTCGACCTCGGCGGAATTTGAACTCAGAACGTAGCGGAAGATGAAATACCTATTTCTTTACTACTCACAAGAGGCTACACACAGAAGGGACAAACAAGGACAGACAAACGGATTAAGTCGATTATATCGACCCCAGTGCGTAACTGGTACTTAATTTATCGACTCCGAAAGGATGAAAGGCAAAGTCAACTTCAGCGGAATTTGAACTCAGAACGTAACGGCAGACAAAATACGGCTACGCATTTCGCCTGGCGTGCTAACGTTTCTGCCAGCTCGCCGCAAAGATAACCAACGTTCCTACTGCCCTTCCAAAACCAAGAAATATAACTCTTTGTTATAGCAATTCGTTATTTAGAACAGTGGTTCTCAGCCATTTTTATCTATGGACCCCTTTGATTTCTATTTTCCTGAGGTAGATCCATATAAACATTGAAAAAATAAAGTTACTTTCTTGAGCCATTCCGACTCATAACGGTCAGTTTCCTGGTTTCCACAGCGTGTAAATTCCCCACCTGGATGGGGCTCCGGTCCATCGCAGGATTGCTCCTTTTTGCCAGCTGAGAGGCCTGGAGCAACGTGAAATGAGTTTTGCTCAAGAACACATTGCCCGGTCCAGGAATACGAAATCACAATCTTACAATCATGAGTCCAACACTCTAACCACTAAGCCACGCGCCTCCAAGCATAGGCATTCGATGTTTATAAAACCTATTATATTTTCATTACTAAATATTTTTAGGAACTGTATACTCTTTTTTTTTACTGTTTTTACTCTTTACTTGTTTCAGTCATTTGACTGCGAACATGCTGGAGCACAACCTTTAGTCGAGCAAATCGACCCCAGGACTTATTCTTTGTAAGCCCAGTACTTATTCTATCGGTCTCTTTTGCCGAACCGCTAAGTTACGGAAACATAAACACACCACCATCGGGTGTCAAGTGATGTTGGGGGGACAAACACAGACACACACAGACACACACACACAGACACACAGACACACACACACACACACACACACACACACACACACACACACACACACACACATATATATATATACATATATACGACGGGCTTCTTTCAGTTTCTGTCTACCAAATCCACTCACAAGGCTTTGGTCGGCCCGAGGCTATAGTAGAAGACACTTGCCCAAGATGCCACGCAGTGGGACTGAACCCGGAACCATGTGGTTGGTAAACAAGCATGGAACCCATTATCCACGTGAAGACACTAATCGCAGTGAAGAGAGCAACTGGAGGAAGGAGACTACTAAGTGTGGAGACTGCGTGCGTATTGAACGCGAGAGCTTAATGAGGTACCTATCCCAAAGTAAGGAAACCATGCTAGAGATATTTAGGAACGAGGGAGTATTGATAGCAGAGAAAAAAAGGGAAAACAAAAGAAGAAGTACAAAAAGGATATGAAGAAGAATTACGCAAGAAAGGACTACACAATCACTGGAAAAAATAAGTAGGATTGGCTGATGAAAGGAACTCTAAAAAAAGAGATCGATAGCACTATACTGGCAGCACAAGACCAAGCTTTAGCCACGAACTGGAAGGTCGACCTTAGAAATGAGCAAGTGTCTCCGATGTGCCGCATCTGCAATAGAATGGATGAAACTATGGCTCATATCATGAAGAAATGCCCCAAACTACTACAAAGCCATTACAAGTTGTGGCGACTCGACCAGGTAGCGAAAATGCTACATTGGAAACTATGCGAAAGGTTGGGGATGGAGAGAGGCAAGACGTGGAATGAGCACAAACCACAGAGAGTGGCAGAGTCGGAAACTAACAAAATCCTCTGGGATTTCCCAATCCAAACAGATCAGGTGCTACAGCATAACAGACCGGACTTAGTGGTGGTGGACAAGGTGCACCATATATGCTATATAGTTGATGTTGCATGCCTCTTTGACTCACAAATAGTCAAGAAGGAATGCGAAAAGATAGATACAATCCTCTTAAGTACGAAATAACCCAGTTATGGAAAATGAAGGTGTAAGTAGTTCCAATTATTGTTGGGTCTTTGGGAACAGTATCAGAAGGCATCAATAGGAATATCATGGAATGTATCCGTCCTCACGCCTTTCAGCCTCGTCCACCAGACAACCTCTTTCCCCACAGCCATCACGCAAAGGAAAACAGCCTTGCCCAATGATAATAATAAAAGAAACAATTTTAATGGTTGTAACAATGATAATATTGACAACACTGATAAGAGTTCTACAAACTTTCAAAATGATAAACATAGCATAAATTATTCTTGTTGTAGTTAAAGAGTAACAAGGATGATAAAGATAGCAATAATAAAATCTTTTATTATATCAAGCTTATAATATCAACATTAGCAATATTATACCTGTCTCTTCCTTGCCAAATCCTGATAAAAATCTATGTAATTGTAGAGTGAAAGAAAATTGTCCATTTAATGTTCACCGCAAATGTAATAACGTACTTTATAAATGCATTGTTAAAACCCATAATTCTTCTAAATTCTATATTGGTTCCACTTCTCATTTCAAAAAGAGATATATCACGTATTGCCAATCATTTTCTAAAAATATACTCAAGAACTCTACTTCTCTTACTGATTTATTTTTAATTTGAATGCCAAAACATTCTCTAAGACTTGGAATAGTCCGTATTGAAATCTATAATTTCTTATCAAGGCGGCAATAGATAAATAAATATATTAAAAATCTTCCCATCTTCCTGTTATGTATAAGCAAAGTATTAGAAAAAATCAAGGCTGACCAACGTTCTTTAATTCCAAACACGAAATTATTATGATCTGACATCATTTGTGATTCTTTCATTTTTCTAAATATACTAAGCGCAAAGAGAAGAGTAAAAATATATCTTCTCCTCTTATACTGGATAGCACTTAACCAGCTCAAACTATCGTTCTAACTGGTTATTAATATATTTATAATGGCATAAATTGTCGAATAGATTATCGGTTTAAGCAAGCTTTAACATTCTGATAGACATTTTGTAACAAAATATACACTTTTGCAAGTGTATATGTTTAAGTTGGCATATATATGTCTATATGTGAGCGTTTATGTTCGTACATGCATGTCCGTTTATATAGTATACTATGTATTTGTATATGTGTATATATGTTTACTTGCATATATATATGTATTTTTAAATATATGTTTATGTATTATATCTATCTATCTATCTATCTATCTATCTATCTATCTATCTATCTATCTATCTATCTATCTATCTATCTATCTATCTATCTATCTATCTAAGCGAATGTTTAAAAAAAAGATGGGTGAATGTAGCAAGGATGGCGCGTTTGAATGACGAAGCCACCTTGAGCATAATCCTATGAACCCAGAAATTGAAAACAGAGGGTTACCCACTCGCAAACAAATTTGGTAACATATAACAATATTGACCGAGGTTACCGTGGTCTTTTTCGTAGGCTTTTATTCCCACGAATAAACCTTATCTGCTTCCCCCTTTACACCGTACATCATGACACTGTTATACACGATCCCTATTGATCGTTCTTTTTTCCTCTTCCCCTTTTTTCCCTCTTTTTTCTTTTTCTTTTGTTTCTTTTCCTTTTTTCTTTTTTTCTTTTTTCCCTTTTACGATCCTTTTGATTGAAAACCTACGCCACTTTTTTTCATCCTCCAAAAGAAAAGCTCTACCTTGTAATTTGTCCCATCTGTGTGCAGCCCTGTGTGGCCAACAAAGAAACTTATCTATCTATCTATCTATCTATCTATCTATCTATCTATCTATCTATCTATCTATCTGTCTGTCTGTCTGTCTGTCTGTCTGTCTGTCTGTCTGTCTGTCTGTCTGTCTATTTTAATATATATATATATATTGTAAATCCAAACATGAACAAAGAGAAAACACAACAACGCGAGGACGTGGAACAAGTATAGTATTATTGGACGCTCAGGAAAGAAAAGAAAGGAGGAGGATTTAACGTTTCGAGCGGAGCTCTTCGTCAGAAACATAGAAAAAGGAAAGGTCCAAGGAAGGGAAGACGGAGAAAGAAAATCGCCAACGATACACTCGCGGTCACATATTGAATTATATAATAATATATATTAATATATATATATATATCTGTGTATATATACATATATATATATATAATATATATATATATATATATATATATATATATATATATATATATATATATATACATATTATATGCATATATATAAATACATACATACATATAGATAATAAAGACATCATAAAGAAGAATGGAAAATTACGTATCTTCAAAATTTGTTACAGTATTCTCATTTACTTTACATTATATTCCAATCCAACACGTGTTTCTACCGGTTAAATGCCCAAATGTCCTTTGATGTAGCATTTATGTGCATTTAATTGGTTTCGTTGCAATAATATTTATCCAAGGTAGACATTCCTATGGAAATTTGTTCAAGATTTTACCCGTGCCGGTGGGTGGAGCGAATTGAGTGTATATAGTCCTTAAAGTATTAATATATTCTAGGTGAGGGATCATACAATCTTAGGGTACATGACAGTAGAGATTGCTATGAAATACGATATGGCCATTGTTCTGGTGCCATTTAAACTTAGAATAGCCATTTTAGAATTTAAGGGAATAGATTATTCTATATACTTAATCGTAGAAAAAAACCTTAATTAGATCAAAATGCATTTAACTCACTGATCACGGTATCATATAAGATAAATAAAGAGATTTAAAAGGAATCAAAAGAAAGACGAAATAAAGGGGGAATAAATGAATAAAAAGTAAATTAATAAATATAGTTTTAATTTGGTTAATCAGACCAGTCCATAGCAATAACGTTTTATAGCGTTTTGAACATTTGAAGTGCAGTATTGATTGATATCAGTAAGTTTGAAATTCTAATCATATTGAGTTACAATAAACAAAAACACTCCTATAATTTTGAGGTTCATCTATCTATCTATCTATCTATCTATCTATCTATCTATCTATCTATCTATCTATCTATCTTGCATTCGGACGACTTGGTAATGATACCAGTCTATTTAAACAAAAGGGTCACGAAAGTCCAAATAAAAAACATACCATTTGAAGTCGAAACACAATGGTTGGTCTCTGCCATCTGCTTTGAAATGACAGAGACAATGTCAGAGACAAACATCCTGGAAATCGCGGTTCTAGGAGAGAAAGACTATGCGGGCAAATCAATCGAATTCCTGCTTCAATTGGATGAAGCAGCAGAGAGAAGATACCCCCCGCTATAGAACTGCCAGGAGGCTACAAACTCTATATAGTGGTAGAGGGCAGGCGACCACGCTGCTATTTGTGTGGAAGCGAAACACACTTGAAAAAGACGTGCCCAACCACTGCACACCAAGAGCAACAACAACAACCACTACCACAACCAAAGCACTCCGGAAAAAAAGCTCTACTACCCACACCACCATCAACACAGAAGACGACAAGAGAAGCACACAAGCTAATCCGTCATCAACCAAAAACCACTCAACACCTGAAAAATACCAACACCACCAACAACAGCAAAACCCAAAGGAACAGAAAAACAAGAAAACACACACAAACTGATCCCCCATCCCTTATACCGCACTCAACACACACAAACACTCAACAACCAACAACAACGAAAACAACAACACAACCACTTACACAGACATACATAGAAGCCCACAACATACCCCTACCCCCTACTGATTCCTCAGAAATTTCGTCGGAAGACGAAACCAGTGAGGAATGGCAAATAGCTACAAAAAGAAGGAAAATAAAGAGCAGAAACACAACCAAACCAAATGCAAACACGAACAAAGCAGGGGGAAATACATCTCCCGAAGACATTTCAAAACCCAACGCAAACAACAGCCACACCAACACCACAAAAACATATACAGCAAACATGCTCACAGCTATAGACACCAAAAAAACACAATTTGATGGAATACATCCAATCAAAAACAAACATAACAGAAGATGACATAAAACAAACAATCACCCATACACAACACCACCAGACCACATCAAAATATTACACATCTCCAAAAGTCTGCACCACACACTCAAAGCATTTTCCCCAGCGCGGTTGGTAAATGCCAAAAATATCTCACAAAGAAACTGTACTGGGATCTCCTCGAGGACAACCAAAGGGGAAAGCAAAAACTTTCGAGCAGTAAGTAACCCTCAGTTCCTTTCACTTGTATTCTAATTCATTAGGACTATGATCAAGATTGGTTGTGTAAATGGCGCGTGGCTTGGGGTCCCCTTGGAAACAGGGTACCTCTTAAATGACATAAAGTCACATAAGTTAGAAATCATAGCCATAAGTGAGACCAGACTCCACAATCCGCGGGCCCTAAAGACCATGTTTGGCGGACAGTTCAACATTTATTTTCCCCCTGTCTGCCGAGAATGGGCGGTAGTGGCACCGCGGTACTTTTTCACAAGAGTCTGGATCTCAAAGTAAGGACAATATTCGTAGACCCGGAGGGTAGACTGGTCGTCCTGGATGTCGACGGCAGCAATGGGTGCGCTTTTCGACTCGTATCAGTCTACGCACCGCCCTTAACAGGTCGGGCGGATTTCTTTCAACGTCTAGAAGTATTCTTGGGAACGTCTCGTCCTTTACTCTTAGTGGGGGATTGGAATGCTACCTTGGACAGCATGTAGACTACGTGGGTAGAGATAGGAATAGACGGGGATGCAAATGCCTCAGAGACCTGCTCAGACGCTTTCAACTGTCTGACAGGTTCCGACTAGACCACCCGAATGCGCCAACGTGGACATGGAGCAACCGCATCGGGTCGTCGAGATCGTATCTAGATAGGATACTGTGTAGGACAGTAGACAGAGATAGCATAGGATGTCCACAATTCCACATAGTCAGCTACACGGATCACAAACTTGTGACATGTACGCTAGACTTAGGTAAGACACTTAGGCAGGGTCCCGGATACTGGAAACTAAACGCGTCTTTCCCATCGAGACAGTTTTTCAGAGACCGGATTAGCACACTAGTAAAGAGGCTTTGACGGGAGCCATCATCAACACAAATGGTGGTTTGCCCTCAAGAGAACAGTAAAAGCAGAAGCGATTAGGTACAGCAAAGCACTAGCCATAGATAGAAATAGAGTAGAGGGTGAGCTAGTTAAGAAGCTAGAAGAGGCAATTAGAAGCGGCATCGCATCCGACGTTTTGGCGGCGAGGTTGGCCCTCGACCAACACATCAACGCCAAACACGAAGGATGTGCTGTCAGAGCTAGGATGCGTGCCCTAAGGAACGAAGGTGTTGGAGCCGCGAGAGAGGCCCGGGTGGCAGAGGCGCAACAGGGCAACAAAGCCACCATTCGGTCCCTGGTAGATGAACAGGGGCGCGAATTGCTCGAGCCAAGTAAAATGTGTGAGGCCTTTCAGCAGTATTTTGCCCGACTGTTCGGAACGAGTGGAGGGCAAGAACGTAGGGTGGACTTCAGTGCCTACCTACATAGCCTACCACGACTCTCGACAAGAAAGGCAGGGTGCTGCGAAGGTGCCATCACGGCGGCGGAAGTGCAAGAAGCGATGGCAGAATGCTCGGGGGACAAATCACCGGGTTTGGATGGTCTACCCTACGAGCTTTACAATTGTATGCCAGACTTGTTTGGAGATCTCTTGGCGGCGGTGTACTGCAACTGGCAGCAAAACGGGAGCATTCCTGTTTTTGTGAGCCGAGGAGCCGTAACACTGCTGAAGAAAGATCTAAACAAGGGAAATGTAATAGATAACTTTAGGCCCATCACTCTGCTTAATGCAGACTTGAAAATTTTGGCCAAGGTGCTAGCCAAGAGGTTGGCGCTTGTCATCGAGAACTGGTCGACAGGGCGCAAACATGCGCCGTGCCAGGCCGGACCATCCATGACAACCTCCACCTGATGCGCTACATCATAGACAGGGTAGTTAACGAACCTGGCATGGGTGGGGCGCTGATCAATTTGGATCAATCGAAAGCTTTCGATAGGGTGGACCATCGATACTTGGAGGCGGTCCTCGGAGCGGCTGGCTTCGGTCCCGTCTTCCGCGGCTGGATAGCTGCTTTGTACAGAGGCATCCGTTCGGTAATTCGCGTGAATGGACATCTATCGAGACCCTTCGACATCGCACGTTCGGTCCGTCAGGGATGCCCCCTCTCGGCGCTTCTATACGTATTGACCCTCGAGCCATTATTGCGGAAGCTGGCAACCTTGAGAGGCATCCCGCGAGAATTGGGATGCGGGACGAGCGTGTCTGCATACGCGGACGACGTCACCGTCATAGTGTCTAGCCACGAGCACATCGAGCAGGTCGGCGAGACACTGAAAAACTACGAAGCGGTGACAGAGCAAAATCAACCGGGAAAAGTCAGTGGGCTTGCGACTCGGCACCTGGAGAAGCAAGCCCATGCCGTCCACCAGCGCCTCCGTCGTGGGACGCTGGACCGACGGCCCGGTTGAGTTGCTCGGGGTCTGGTTTGGTCCGGACCTCCAAGTGGAGAAGAACTGGAACGAGATAACGAGTAGGGTGGTCACTCTCGCCCGGCAATGGGCCGAGAGGAAACTGTCCCTAAAAGGTCGGGCGGAGGTGGCGAACACGTACATCGCGTCCGTCATCTACTACCGCCTGACCGTCGTACCTTGTCCCGACCCTACCATCACCAACTACAAACGCATTCTCTTTCGCTTCTTGTGGAAAGGATGCGTCCCGATGGTCAGGCGATCCATTTGCTGTCAACACCCGTTAAAAGGAGGGCTGGGCATGCCGTGGTTGATGATGCGCAGACACGCGCTGAGACTGCGACATCTCTGGCTCTATGTAGACGACGGTGAACAGTTGTGGTCGCCGTTTGTGAGGCACGCTTTCCCGCAGCTCGTCTCCATGACCGAACTGCAGTCGTGGATCAAAAAGAGGCCGAAGAAGGGCGAATGGCACCGCGAGTGTCGCGTTGCTTTCAAGCAACTCTGCCGTCCTGGGTCGACCTTGAGTGACTTCAACACAACCAAAGCATTCTATAGGGGTTAGTGGAGGGGAGGTACGACGACGAGCTCGGGGCGAACCTGGACGTCGACGAGGAGTACCTGACCCGCCTGTTCAGGACGACTTTCGGGCCAGGGCCCATGGACAACTTCCAGAGATCCCTGGCCTGGCAGTGCTACCGAGAAGCGCTACCCGTTCGGGATAAGCTCTACAGACACGGCTCGAGAAACACGGGGCCGACCTGCCCGAGATGCGGTCAGAGCGACGAAACCGTTCTGCACGCACTCGTGCAGTGTCCAACAATTTCCGACCTGTGGGCTTATGTCGAACAACTGCTGTCACGTGTGGGACGAGTCGGTTTATCAGCTGAGTCTATCGTTAATATTGTCACGCCTCCTTCCTTCAAACGGGAAGGAAGAGCTATTTTCATCATCCTTGTGGCTATGGCGAAAGAATGTATCTGGTGGACGCGTCTGAAAGGATTGGAGACAAACACTTTCCTCTCTGGTCAATCTCTCATCAACTTCTTCAAGTACCACTTGAAAAGGAAAGTGAGAGTAGAGAGGCAAGTTTTGTCTAGCGAATGTTTTAAAAAAAGATGGGTGAATGTAGCAAGAATGGCACGTATGAATGACGAAGCCACCTTGAGCATGATCCTATGAACCCAGAAATTGAAAACAGAGAGTTGCTTATTTGCAAAAAAAAAAAAAAAGAAATATAACATGTGACTCCATTGACCGAGGTTACCGTGGTCTTTTCCGTAGGCTTTTCTTTCCACGGGTAAACCTCACCTGTCCTCCCCTTTACACTTCATATTGACATTTCTGTGATAACGATCCCTATTGATCAATTTTTTTTTTCCTCTCCCCCTTTTTTTTTAACCCCCCCCTTTTTTTTGTCCTCTTTCTCTCCTTTTACGATCCCTTTTGATCGAAACTCCTCCTTCCTATTTTCTTTTTTTTTTTTTTTTTTAAACCTTCAAAAGAAAAGCTCTACCTTGTAATTTGTTCTATCTGTGTGCAGCCCTGTGTGGCTAATAAAGAAACATATCTATCTATCTATCTATCTATCTATCTATCTATCTATCTATCTGTCTGTCTGTCTGTCTGTCTGTCTGTCTGTCTGTCTTACTTGCAAATAAATGTGTTAACATGTGATATTATTGACCGAGGTTACCGTGGTCTTTTCCGTAGGCTTTTATTTCCACGGATAAACCTTATCTGCTTCCCCCTTTACACTTTACATCATGACATTTCTGTGATACACTATCCCTTTTTTTCGTTTTTTTCTCTTTTTACGATCCATTTTGATCGAAAACCTACCCTCTATTTTTTTTTATTTTTCTTTTATTTTTTTTCTCCCCCAAAAGAAAAGCTCTACTTTGTCATTTGTCCCGTCTGTGTTCAGCCCTGTGTGACTTATAAAGAAACATATCTGTCTGTCTGTCTATCTATCTATCTATCTATATGGTTCAAATTTACAGGAAACAAAGATAGGTGAAGAAACAAGTGGGTGTATTAGTTTGACTTTCGGGAAGAATGAAAAAAGTC
Organism: Octopus sinensis; assembly: GCF_006345805.1. Taxonomy (NCBI): domain Eukaryota; kingdom Metazoa; phylum Mollusca; class Cephalopoda; order Octopoda; family Octopodidae; genus Octopus; species Octopus sinensis. The sequence continues at coordinate 20,623 of NW_021826278.1, read as the reverse complement.
GTTGACGTTTCGAGCTTACGCTCTTCGGCAGAAATAAATGAAAGGAAAAAAATGAAAAGAGAAAGAGAAAAAGGAGAGAGAAAAATATGTTGGGATTAACGGTCTCTACTGTCTTACAAGTCTTTAAACTAACAGTGGTCTATGATCAGCACAGCCCATAATGTTCCTGATGGTTTCGAATAAGCATTGCTTTATACTAATTTAAATTGATTTATATTATGTGTCTAAATCAAGTATTTGTGGAATCATTGATGTTTATTCCCAACGAAACAGCTGTTGGAAGTAAGTGAATCATGAAATCTCTGTGCAATTATGCTTTTCTGTTTTTAATTCTATGTGTGTGCGTGTGTATGTGTATGTATGTATGTCTGTCTGTCTGTCTGTCTGTCTGTCTGTCTGTCTGTCTGTCTGTATGTATGTATGTATGTATTATCTATCTATCTATCTATCTATCTATCTATCTATCTATCTATCTATCTAAGAAGGGTGTATTATTTTTCCTTTTATTCTTTTACTTATTTCAGTCATTTGACTGCGGACATGCTGGAGCACCGCGTTTAGTCGAACAAATCGACCCCAGGACAAAAACATCTTTCTTCATGTGATCGGCTTGAAACATTGTTAAGTCACTTGGATAATTTCCTACTTTTCTTAACATGAAACCAATGGTAGCCTTAATTCACAAATAACGGAATTATATCCACCAATGCGGTGTTCAGCACTCATTTTCATCGTTCGACATTTACGTATATATATATATATATATATATATATGATATAATATAATATAATATAAATAATATAATATAATTAAATGCATATATACATACATATATGTACATACCTACATATATATGTATATATACTTGCATATATGGGTACAGGACATCAAAAAAACGTTGAAAACAATGAGAAACGAAAACATAAAAACAAAAACAGAAACGAACCTGTTTTTTCGAACAACGAAAAAAAACAAAAAACAAACAGAGAAACGAGACATACAACATAAAGAATATTTCCCTTCTTCAGTTGTCGTTGTTTCATCTACTCCGCATTTCGAAACATATATATAATATAATATAATATAATATAATATAATATAATATATATTTGATGGACTCTCCCATTGAAAACGATGCATAAGCGTTTGGCTTTTTCCGAACGACCTGCACAAATGATTTGTTTTAAAGTGGACATGTGTGATGCACATGAGCTCACTCTCTCCGTCAAATCGACGTTGACTGAAGAGGTGAGCTATGTGCCACGGGTCAGGTGTTGAAGTGATTGCAGGGCAACGTGAGATGAAGTGTTTTGCTCAAGAACACAATGCACCACCCGGTCTAGGAATTGAAATCACAATCTCGTGATCATAAGTGCAACCCTCTAACCACTAAACCATGCAGCCCTTATCTCCCCTACTTTCCTTCTTGTGTGTGACCCTTCTGTCCGAGTCAGTCGCCATGATAGATCGTTAGCCATTACACACATTTTTTTCTCTCCTTATTTTTTCTGTGACCCTTTCTGTAGAAGAGCGTAGGTTTGAAACGTAAAAGACTTTTTCTATTCCTGAGCGTTATACTAATACATCTGTTTGTTTTGTACACCACCTGTCTTCGTCTTTTGTTTTTCTAATAAACTCTCCCTATATATATATATATATATATATATATATATATATATATATGTGTGTGTGTTGTGTGTGTGTATGTATGTATATATTTATAAAAGTGCAACAATGAAAATGAGTGCTCAACACAGCATTAGTGGGGGAAATTTCTTTATTTGAGTATTAAGGCTGCCATTGTTTTCATGTAAAGAAAGAATCTTAATATCTTAACTATTTTTCAAGTCAATCGCATGGAGGAATGATGTTTGTCTCCATTTTGGATAACAACACGAAAAGTCAAGGGAATTCATATTCATGTCTCGTAAAGAAAACAAGAAATCAACCTTTTGAGTGATTATCTCCTTTGGGTTTAACTTTTAAAAAAAAAACTGTGCTGAATGATGAATTTGTTTGTATTATATTGTTATATTCTGGGTATGTGTAATGTTTGTATGCTTGTATGTTGAGTTCATCGGGGGGGGGGGGGGTATCTTTTATGTGTGAAGTTCGTATAGTGTATATATTCAATGTTCACCTTTAGAGGAGAAAAAGCATATCCTGGTAGGACCAGCAGAATAGTTGGTGGTTCCTCTTTGAAATGTCTGAGTGTAAAATATTGCTTATGCATGCAGGGGGAGGAGGTTTCATCCCTAATGTTTAAGATGTTATCATTTGACTGGATGATATCTAGCCTATCAGTAATACGAAACTATCATTTGGTACTCCACCCTCTGTATTTTCTGGTTTTAGCAACAAGCTCCATGTCATCTGGGGGTTGCTTACTCTTCCTTCTTCTAATGTCCATATCATATTGGATACATATGTACGTGTGTGTGTGTGTGTGTGTTTGTGCGTGTGCGTGTATATATTTATGTATGTGTGTATATGTATAAGTATAATATATAATATGCATGTATATATAACATATATATGTATATATAATATGTATACATATATGTAGTATATATATGTATATACATATGTATTATACACACATACACATATATATATATATATATACATATATACGTGTGTGTGTGTGTGTGTGTGTGTGTGTGTTGTTTTGCAGAAGGTTGTTTTGCATTTTGTACAGAGAATACAAACCAAACAGTTTTGTCTGGCACACACAGACACACAGACAGACAAAACCATTCCATGCTCAGATAAAAAAAGATGAAAGCTTGCCTAGTATGGTCATATTTCCCACTACAACTCCTTGTCCAAAAAGCACCTTTCAGACTGAATGACACAAAAATCAAGACAGATGGTGAAAAATCTAGTCTGACAACATCAAGGACTCTGAGACTCGTAACAGAGAGCAGCAGGTTAAAAAGAAGTAAAGTTACTTCCTTGAGTCATGCTCATTCGAAAGGACCTGTTTTCTGGTTTCCATGGCGTAGAAATTCCCCACCTGGATGGGATGTCAGTCCATTGCAGGATTACACATTTTTGCCAGCTGAGTGGACTGGAGCAACGTGAAGTGAAGTGTTTTGCTCAAGAACACAACGCATCGCCTGATCCAGGTATTGAAACTGCAGTCTTATGTTCATGAGTCCAATGCCCTAACCACTGAACCATGTGCCTCCAGACAAAGACCAATGGCAATGAGTTGTACCCCAGTGACTGGCTGCACCAGTAAATGAAACTTGATGATGATGATGATATATTCATATATTTATGATGATGATGATGATGATGATCATGATGATATATATATATATATATATATATATAATATATATATATATATGTGTATGTGTGTGTGATAAATTTACATATCCCCTACAGCATGTATTGAGCACTCTTTTCCTTCCTTATTCATTTGACATAAAACAATGTATGTGCCTTTCTATATACATGCATATTGTAATTTAGGAGTTGATGTAATATACGTACATACATATACATACATCTATACATATATATGCATACATGCATACATATATACATACAAACAAGCATATGTACATATAGGTTTGTACAAGTGTTTACATATTCATATATACATGTATATATACATACATATATATATATAATATATTCAAACAGGCACACACACACATACACACATGCACACACACACACACACACACACACACACACACACACACACACATACGATAGTCATATTTCTATTTCTTCCCTGTCTCTATTCTTATTTATATATTTATTTATTGATTCAGGAGCCCCAATGCACCCATGGCCAACCAGCTGGAACCATGTAAATGAGTAAAATTTATGATGTTTCAATGCATGCATGCATATATTTGTGCAAGCACTTAGCAACTGTCTGTGTGTCTATGTATGTGTGTGTGTGTGTGTGTGTGTGTGTGTCTGCATGTCTGTGTACATATGATGTGTGTGTGAATTTCTGCTCCAGTAATTTTAGTGTGGTTCTGTGTAAACATGCAAAGTGTATATTGATCAAATTCCTCCCATTGGAACATGTATACAAACTCATGTACACATGGAGACACACATGTATATATATATATATACAACATATATATGCATATACAAGACTATCAATCTATCTCTCTGTCTATCAATCTATCTATCTATCTATCTATCTATCTATCTATCTATCTATCTATCTATCTATCCGTCTATCCATCCATCCATCTATCTATCTATCTATCTATCTATCTATCTATCTATCCATCTATCTCTCTCTCTCTCTCTCTCTCTCTCTCTCTTCTCTCTCTCATATCTATATATATATATATCTACCTACTTACCTACTCACCTACCTATCTATGTATCTATGTATATATATAAATGTATAAATATATACGTATTTATGTATATATTTACACCCACATGTCCAAACATATATTTACATGTACACATCCACACACATGTTTACACACACACACACACACACACACACACACACACATTCACACATATGTGTGTGTTTGTGTTTGTACATATGTTTGTTTCTAATGTTGATGAGTCACTTCAGCTTTACTCAATGTTTTCTATATATATATGTATATAAGAACACTCTCGTGTACAGAGGATCTTACATGCATCACACCCCAAGCTGCTATGCTGTAAAACCATTGATTTTACATTAATAAACTCTCCACTTCATGTACCGAGTACCCTTTTACTTATACACATTTGTAAACATTATATATATATATATATATATATATATATATATATATATATATAAACAAAATACAAAATATATATAAATACAAAATATATATAAATATATAAATACAAAATATATAGGTGCAGGAGTGGCTGTGTGGTAAGTAGCTTGCTTACCAACCACATGGTTCCGGGTTCAGTCCCACTGCGTGGCACCTTGGGCCAGTGTTTTCTACTATAGCCTCAGGCCGACCAAAGCCTTGTGAGTGGATTTGGTCGACGGAAACTGAAAGAAGCCTGTCATATATATGTATATATATATATGTGTGTATGTATATGTGTGTGTATGTGTGTGTGTCTGTGCTTGTCCGACCAACATCGCTTGACAACCGATGCTGGTGTGTTTACGTCCCCGTAACTTAGCGGTTCGGTAAAAGTGACCGATAGAATAAGTACTAGGCTTATAAAGAATAAGTCCTGGGGTCGATTTGATCGACTAAAGGCGGTGCCCCAGCATGGCCGCAGTCAAATGACTGAAACAAGTAAAAGAGTAAAAGAGAGTAAGAGTATATATATATATGTGCGACGGTTTTTTGTTAAGCAGTGTCGATTTTTACAATTTTGTAAATAATAATAATAATGATAGCATTTTATAAGCTTAAAACTTATAAGTGACCACCGTGCAATGACTAAACAAAATAATCTAATAATGGGGCATATAAGCCCTTCAAGGAAAAAGTAGATTTCCCTGCACACATGTACAAAACAGCATGATTCGGATTCCATGCTTCTTCAAGTTTCATGGGCCCCTAGCAGAGCCTGTCCCCTCAGGCTCATGGAATGTCTGAGTGAATGCAGTGGATGGTATTGTTTGGTAAGCGACAGCAGTTCCGTGAGAAAAGTGAGTTTTTAGATATATGATTGTATATTTGTATGTGTGTGTGCATATATATGTATGTGTGTGTGTGTTATATATATATATATATATATATATATGTATAGATAATTGATAGTGACAGAAGCAGTATTATAATACCATAAGGTAATTTTTATATCTAATTTAACATGGATATTGAGTTAGAACACTAGGCAGGGTGTAATCCTGTTATATGGTAATCCTGGTGCCGATAGCAAATTATTCTGATCATGATAGAATGATGAGTTCTATGCCACATGCTTCCATATGAAAGATCCTCTCAAGATGAATAATGCAGTATTCAGTGTTCTAACACAATGTACACATTAAGTTGGATATAAATTCATATACATTTATGATGGTGGGCTTAAAAGTGCATAGGCTGACCATGAAGGAGGGATACTAGAGCTGTGTAATCTTATGTGTTTTAATTTCAAAGCTTATTATCAATAACTGAATTGTTTCTTTCTAGGTAAACTAACATGTGACTGTTCCAAGAATACTTCAAAAGTAACTATTAGCAACTTCTCTTGAAAATTGACAAAATTTGGTGTCATAGTGTTGTCCAGTATCTGCAGAAAAAGGGTTTAGCCTCCAAGGTCATTCATGCTGACATGGTTGCAACATTAGGGGATGATGCTCCAGCTTTATCAACAATACAAAAGTGGGCAGCTAAATTTAGGTGGGGAAAGGAGAGCCTGGAAGATTTACTCACATCTGGACGTCTGGACTAACATCTGTTCCCCAACATGAAAAATAATTTGGCTGGGAACCAGAATCACAGTGATAATGATGTTATATCTGCTATTGAACGTGGAGGCGCAATGGCCCAGTGGTTAGGGCAGTGGACTCGCGGTCATAGGATTGCAGTTTCGATTCCCAGACTGGTCATTGTGAGTGTTTATTGAGCGAAAACACCTAAAGCTCCATGAGGCTCCGGCAGGGGGTGGTGGTGAACCCTGCTGGACTCTTTCGCCACAACTTTCTCTCACTCTTTCTTCCTGTTTCTGTTGTACCTGTATTTCAAAGGGTCGGCCTTGTCACACTCTGTGTCATGCTGAATCTCCCTGAGAACTATGCTAAGGGTACACATGTCTGTGGAGTGCTCAGCCACTTGCAATTCGACTAATGATTTGTGAGTAAATTTGATAGATCAAAACTGTAGGAAACCCATTATGTGTGCGTGTGTGTGCATGTGTGTGTGTGTGTGTGTGTGTGTCCATCTGCATGTATATGTCCATATTCCAATGTATATGAGCCTTGATGCAACTATGCATCATTGACATTACAACTGGCTATGCTCTGCACTTTTGAAAACTTGTGGAATAAAAATCCCCCTTAGATGATGATAACCAGTAAGAAGGGTTAGCAACAGGAAGAGGATTCATCTGTAAAACACTGCCTCAAATATGTTTCCCAATAGGAAAACAGATGTTAAACAAAAGGAAAATTTAGAAAGAATATTTATCCAGCAAAACAAGTTTATAGATTATTGTATAAAGAATTGATTGCACCTACCCATTTGAATGGCATTGTACTGCTGTATAGGTGCCATCCTCTTCGCACTTTGGAATAAAGATATTGATCAGATGTGAGTTCAAACCTGCCGCTCGTAATCTGAGGCACTCATCTGTAAGGAGAAAGGTAAAACAATCAATATCTCAGATCACTGAGTTACATACAAAATACATGAATGCATTGCATACATATATATCTATATATATATGTGTGTGTGTGTGTGTGTGTGTGTGTGTGGTGTGTGTGTGTGCATGTGTGTAAGTCTGAGTATAAACACACTCACACATTTATATATAATACATTTATATATAAATGCATAAATATTTGTATACATATCTATAAAAATTCACATATATATAATGCATTTAATACACACAAACACATATACTGGTATATACATATACATACATATGTATATGTAAATATATATATACACTCACATATACACACAAATATGCACACGTACACATATATACACATACACACATATATATAAATTGTATAATGCATATATGTATACTGTATATACGATACACACACACAAAAACACACATGCATAGTCATATATATATCATTACTCATTCACACACATGTCTATATTGCATATACATGTACATATGTAAATATATATACACACACACACACACACACACACACATATATATATATATATATATAGTTAATCCAAACATGAACAAAGAAAACACAACAACGCGAGGACGTGGAACAGGTATAGTGTTATTGGATGCTTAGGAAAGGAAAGAAAGAAGGAGGAGTTAATGTTTCGAGCGGAGCTCTTCGTCAGAAACATAGAAAAAGGAAGGCAAGGGAAGATGGAGAAGGAAAATCACCAGTGGTACACACACGGTCACATACTGAAATGACCAGATATACATATATATAGTGTATAGATGAGAATCAGATATTCTCCATATAGAATACACTTAGTAGTGCTCAAAAAGTTTAGACTTGAGCAACAAGAGGAGTAAATGTAAGGATAAGCAAATTAGACAGGTTGATATCCAAAGGATATTAACTATATGAAATATAAAAGAAGTATGTATGTTTATGTATAAAAGGGTCCAACTTACACAAAATAAAAATATCAAGAATTAAAAGGGATTGAAGAAGAGTATTACAAATCCAACAGCTCATCATCCCATCTTGAATTTCCTATCAGTCAACATCTCAAATGTTAGATTTCTTCCCTGAAGAGGGAAGCTCATATCATCTGATGATGGAATCCCTTTAGAATCATTATTTTGGACCACTGAACCCCTAGAAATAGCTTTTGGGTTTGTAATACTTTTCTTCAACCCCTTTAATGCTTGATACCATTTCTATTCTGTGTAAGTTGGACCGTTTTATATGTAAACACATATACTTTATTTGTATTTAAAGCATTAAATATTCTTTGTTTGTATACTGATCTGCCTAACTTCCTCATCGTTACATTCACTCCTGTATATCATCATCGTCAACATCATTGTTTAACCCTTTCGTGACCAACCCGGCTGAAACTGGCTCTGGTTCTGTAGTACAAATGTCTTGTTTTCATAAGTTTTGAATTAAAATCTTCCACCAAACCATTGCCACAATTAATGTTCCTAACACTAGCTTAAAATAAATAATTATTTTACTAAATTCTTTCTTATATCTAAAATCATTGAGAGAAACACAGAGCATGTCAAAATAAATACAGTAGTGAACGGGTTAACATCTGCCTTCCATGCTAGTGTGGATTGGATGGTTTCACAAGAGCCAGCCAGACAGAAGCCTGCACCAGACTTCTGTGACTGTTTTGGCAGGATTTTTACAGCTGGATGCCCTTCCTAACACCAATCACTCAGCAGAGTGGACTTAGTTCTTTTTAGGTGAGGTCAGTTTTGGCAAGGTTTTTACAGCTGGACGCCCTTCTATACACCAACCATTTTATTGTGTGGACTGGATGCATTTAAGTGGCACCTGCACTGACAGGGTCACGCATTACTTGCAAGACAAAAAATAAAAACTTCCAAGTGGAGAAGAGGTGTTGGAGGAGGTAGTTTTGTTTTGTGTTAGATGGTGAAAGGCTATAGTGAGAAAGAGAGACAGAAACAGGTGTCTTGCTGTAGAGGAAGTACAAGGTTGTCTGGCTGGAGAGAGAGAGAGGAGAGATCAGAAATGAAGACAAAAACAGGTGCACTACCACAAAGGAAATACATGGTTACCCAACTTGAGGGCAGTGCGAGAGAAGCAGAGAGAGAGAGAGGAGAGGAGAGAGAGAGAGGAGAGAGAGAGAGAGAAAGAGAGAGAGAGAGAGAGAGGAGAGAGAGAGAGAGAGAGAGAGAGAGAGAGAGAAAGAGAGTGGGAGACAGCAGGATAGAAATGGTTTTAAATTAAATGGTATTAAAGGCAGTGAGCTGGCAGAAACGTTAGCACGCCGAGTGAAATACTTAGCGGTATTTCGTCTGCTGCTACGTTCTGAGTTCAAATTCCGCTGAGGTCAACTTTGCCTTTCATCCTTTCAGGGTCGATAAATTAAGTACCAGTTACGCACTGGGGTCGATGTAATCGACTTAATCCGTTTGTCTGTCCTTGTTTGTCCTCTCTGTGTTTAGCCCCTTGTGGGTAGTAAAGAAATAGGTATTAAAATGCCAGGCATACTCACAAGGGGCAGGGATCAGAATATAAATGAGATGATTGAGCAAAGGAAGAATATAGATGGTGGCAAGTGCCAGGGCATGCCCTTGGGTTTGAAAGCCATAATATAAGTGGCAGGATATTGTGAAGGAAGTGTGGTTAAAGTGTGCGGAGGTGGGGGAGTGAGTGGCAAAAACCTGGGTATATACAGAGTCTGGGGGCTGCTGGATAACAATAATACAGAGGAACAGGGCAATGAGGACAAGAGTGGGGAGGGAGAGCTAGGCATAGTGCATGAAGGAAGAAATGTAAGGAAGAGAAGAGATGTGGAGATGTATATTGGTTTGTTGGGGCAGGGTGCGGGAAAAGTTTTCTTGTTTCTTGTGGGTGGAACACAGGTTGAGGGCTAATAAGATAGGAATAATACAATGAGACAGGGCATGTGGGTGGAGCACACAGGCTGGGGGATAGTGGAGAGCAATGATACAGTGGCACAGCGTCAAGAGGACAGGATTGGGGAGTGGAAGGCAAGCCTAGCACATGAAGTGGAAATGTGAGAAAGAGAAGAGATGTAGAGACATAGTTTGGGAGAAGTTTCTTGTTAAATCTGGGTAGGACACACAGCGCTTCTAGAATTTAGTTTCACTGACATATATATATATAGGTGCAGGTGTTGTAAGAAGCTTGCTTTCCAATTATATGGTTCTGGGTTCAGTCCCACTGCATAACTCCTTGGGCAAGTATCTTCTGCTATAGCCTTTGTCTAACCAAAGCCTTGTGAATGGATTTGGTAGTTTGGTAGATGGAGATGGAAAGAAACCGATCATATATGTGTATATATATATATAAACTACCGTCA
>NW_021826278.1:0-5000 GCF_006345805.1 Octopus sinensis | reverse complement strand
TATGTATATAGGTATATATGCACACACACACACACACACATACAGATGTACACACACACTTACACATATGTCCATACATACATATATGTATGTATTGTGATTTCTCCATTTTCACAGATGATTGCTGTTTTCTTATGTTTCTTCATTGTCAGTAGTATTCCTGACTTTCTGTTCATGATCCCAATGGTTTGGAGCAGAGGTGACAGAAAAAAGTTGTAATTTACTCTGCTATTCCAGTTGGTTAGGTTTGCGCATGTCACTACTTTTCCATTGATTGAATGAGGTATAAGGTCAACATAAAGAGACATGTGTACATCGTTGGATTATAGAGATAAATGTTTGTAGAACACAAGTATGGCTCTCTGATTCTCTGTGCTTTTAATCTAGTGACTGGCTGAAGACAGAAGACCAGCAATCATGTGAAACCACAGGTTCTACATCAGAGTGGGCCTCTCCTTGAAAGATGCTGTGACAACAGTTAGGGGTCCCTCACTCCTGGTGGTGTTACTGTGTGTCCTGACATCAACCAACGGTATTACTGTGTCCCTGCATGCAGAGGGATTGTTATCATATATATATGCATCATCATCATCATTGTTCGACATGGTCAAGACAATGGAATTTACTATGTTACGCCAGACTTCACGGTCCATCATAGCATTATGGAGGTCCTGTTGCTGGATGCCTGTATCTCTGGAGTACCTCATTTTCTTTTACCTGTTACTCCACTCCACTTGAGTAATAAAAGTAGAATGAGGTATTTTTATCTATTACCTGAAACAGCTGTAAGTTATTTTCCCAATTTATATTCATGTTTGTTATTTTAATTTTATTCCTGGTATCCATGCAGGTTACCTCATAGCTGGGAACCTGACAGTTGCTATTGCTCAGGGTCAGACTAGATATGGGAACAATAATGGCAAAGAAGTGGTTCCACATTCCTCAAAACCCTGAAACTCCCAAACTACTACTGGATGCGTATATTCAGGTATATTTGTGTGTGTGTGTGTGTGCATATGAATATATGTGTGTGTGTACTTATGAGTATATATATGTGTGCATACATATGTGTGTGTGTGTGCTTGTGTGTTCGTGTGTGTCTGTGAATATGAGTATATAAGAGTGTGTGTGTGTGTATGCATATTAGTATATACATATGTTTGTATACTTGTAAGTGTGTGTGTGCATATAAGTATATGTATATGTGTTTGTATATGTGTGTGTGTGTGTGTGCGTATGAGTATATATATATGTGAGTGTGTGTACATGTGTGTGTATGTGTGTGTGTTTGCATAACTTTACTAGTATTGGTGCCATGAAAATGTGCACCTGGTACAATTTGCTTAGTAGTAGGCATAATGAAGTGCATCCAACTGTAGAATGCTTGCCAATGCAAACAAGCAATGGAACCTGGTGCAACCCTTTCCCTTCTGGATCCTCTCCATTCATGCCCAAACCATGATGGCATAGAAGCAGAATTTTAAATCATTCAATGTATGTATTCTATACTTGCATGGGTTGGACTGTTTAACACGATCCAACAAGGCAGGGAACTGTGTCGAGCTCCAATGACTGCATTGGGATCATCGTTTCTGTGGTTGGAGATTTTTCCTGACATTGACACCAGTGAGATCACCAAATGAGCTGCAGATCAAAGAAATAGGAAGAACGAAGTCCTCTAACCCAATGGGACACTTATCAGAGGGGAGGTGGCGTTATGTCAGGTGTTGAGTGGTTAAAGTATGGTAGAGAGACAGGCAGAGGTATTTGCTATGGAAGAGATACGTGGCTAACTCTCATTAAGGAGGAATGAGTGAGAGTAGCTGGAAAGAAGATAAAGATGCTGGTGATGAGGTGTCAGAAGGCACTCTCAAGATACAAGAAAGTGAGCATATAGGCGCAGGAGTGGCTGTGTGGTAAGTAGCTTGCTAACCAACCACATGGTTCCGGGTTCAGTCCCTCTATGTGGCATCTTAGGCAAGTGTCTTCTGCTATAGCCCCGGGCCAACCAATGCCTTGTGAGTGGATTTGGTAGACGGAAACTGAAAGAAGCCTGTCGTATATATGTATATATATATATATATATATATATATGTGTGGTGTTGTTTGTGTGTGTGTTGGGTTGTGCCCCCTAGCATTACTTGACAACCGATGCTGGTGTGTTTACGTCCCCGTCACTTAGCAGTTCGGCAAAAGAGACAGATAGAATAAGTACTGGGCTTACAAAGAATAAGTCCCGGGGTCGATTTGCTCGACTAAAGGCGGTGCTCCAGCATGGCCACAGTCAAATGACTGAAACAAGTAAAAGAGTAAAAGAGTAAAGAGTATACAAGAGAATAAGTATTGAAGATGAGAAGGTTTTAGTGTGTGCATATGAATATATGTATATGGGTTTGTACATGTGTGTGTGTGTGTGTGTGTGTGTGTATGGAGTATATATATATGTAAGTGTGTGTACATGTGTGTGTGTGTATGTGTGTGTGTTTGCATAACTTATGAAGAGGCTAACAGGCTAATTTACATTTGATTGCATATGTATAATGATATCCACTGTTCATAGGATGCATCGAAACAGCTGTAAAGATCTGATTACATAATATAATATTGGTTTCAAATTTTGGCATAAGGCCCCATTGTGTAACAATTTTTGTAAATATATTACTTAAACTTATATTGTATTTGTGTGTGCACATGTGTATGAGTATGTGTGTGTATGTATATATGTGTATGTATGTGCGTGTGCCTATGTGTGTGTCTATGCACATGCATGTATATGTGTGTGTGTATGTATGCATGTGTACGCATAGATCCGTATGCATATACAAGCACACGCATACGCACACACACACACACACACGCTCATACAGAGTCATGAATATTATATATTATATATATATATATTACTGTACAAACAAAGGAGAAAGTAACCCCCTATGTTCTGTAATGCATATGTACACACACACATGCATGCATACATACACACACATATACATGCACACACATATATATGCACATATATATATATGCACATATATACATACTCACACACACACCACACCATACATTCATATATTTATATGTATATCTCTCTATCTATCTATCTGTCTGTCTTTTTATCTATCTATCTATCTATCTATCTATCTATCTATTCTGTCTTTTATCTATCTATCTATCTATCTATCTATCTATCTTCTCTATCTATCTCTCTATCTGTCTGTCTTTTTATCTCTGTATGTCTGTATTATTATCTATCTACTATCTATCTATCTATCTATCTATCTATCTGTCTGTCTATCTATCTATCTATCTATCTATCTATCTATCTATCTATCTATCTATCTATCTATCTATCTATGTATGTATCTATTATCTGTCTTCTTTATCTATCTATCTATCTATCTGATCTGTCTGTCTTTTATCTATCTATCTATATCTATCTATCTATCTATCTATCTATCTATCTATCTATCTATCTATCTATCTATCTCTGTCTATCTGTCTATCTTTCTAGTGAGCAGATATGGCTTAATCCGTTACTCATAGTTTCATGTGAAATGTAGTTAAACAAAGGCTAACATAATTAATGTTGTGAGCTCCCACTAACAAGCATTCTGAATGGATGAAAATTACTCGCGTAATGAAGAGAAAAATCATTAATATGTTAAATCTTGTGAAGGGAGTCTTCGGCAGAATCCAAATTGATTTAAAAGTTAAAGGGAACAAACAGTGGATAATGAGTTTGGCCTTTGGTAACTATGGTGACAACTCTAATTCTCCTCCTCCTCCTCCTTTGCCTCCGCATCTGCCACTGCCACCACCATCATCATCATCATAATCTGCATTTCCATTCTGAAATGGGTTGGACGGAATTTGCTAAACCTCATCTGCTCCCAAGTAAGATAATATTTCCCTGTGGCCAGACATGTCATGGAAGTGGGGAAAAAAAGGACATTGCTTGTATGATGGTGACACTCAAAAACTATCACAGCAAGGGAGCAGTAACCACAACGCACACACACACATACACACACACCCACAGACACACCACCACACCCACACAACACACACACACACACACAGCACACACATGGTGACTTCTTTTAGTTTCCACCTATCAAATTCCCTTACAAAATGCATTGGTTGGCTTTGGGCTATAGTAGAAGATATTCACCCAAGGTATCAAGCAGTGGGACTGAACCTGAAACCATGTGGTAAGGAATTGGACCACTTCAGCAGAGTATAAACATACTTGTAAGATCTTAGATTAGGCTCTGAGAACATATGGAGTCTTGGTGCAATAAAGAAATATATAAATAGATAGTTAAACAAATAATTCTGCTGTGTCTGGGGAGGGTCATTTTCTTTTTGTGCCTTATAATATAACACACTCACTGATAGAATTTCCACTTATTTTTTTTTTATTTTCCTAAAATTTTCGTTGAATCTTGCCACATTTATTGAAAAGGTTGCAAGATGCAGGAGTGGCTGTTTGGTAAGTAGCTTGCTAACCAACCACATGGTTCCGGGTTCAGTCCCACTGCGTGGCATCTTGGGCACGTGTCTTCTGCTATAGCCCCGGGCCGACCAATGCCTGTGAGTGGATTTGGAGACGGAAACTGAAAGAAGCCTGTCGTATATATGTATATATATATAAGTGTGTGTGAATATGTTTGTGTGTCTGGTGTTTGTTCCCCTAGCATTGCTTGACAACCATGCTGGTGTGTTACGTCCCCGTCACTTAGCGGTTCGGCAAAAAAGATCCAAGAATATACTACTGGGCTTACAAAGAATAGTCCCTGGTTCGATTTGCTCGACTAAAGGCGGTGCTCCAGCCTGGCCGCATCAAATGACTGAAACAAGAAAAAGAGAAAAAAGAGAAATGCAACGAAAATTTTAGGAAAATAAAAAGGTTGCAATGCAACGAAAATTTTAGGAAAATAAAAAGGTTGCAAAAAAATGCAACGAAAATTTAGAAATTAAAAGGTTGCAAAATGCAACGA
>NW_021826277.1:27500-36343 GCF_006345805.1 Octopus sinensis | reverse complement strand
CGAGACGAATCAGCAGTTTCAAATCTTTCAGTAGTATATCTGCGTTAAGTATGATATAAAGAATGCTATGTATAGCTTATACTCCTGTCACAGATAGCAAGTTTCTGAAAGGCAGTCGGCTAATTGTGTTACCAGTGATTTATCTTGGCATGCAGTGCTAATGAATGCTTACAACTGCCGACGTTCAACAAAGCAGAAATACGTATTTATCAATACCACAGCTACTACTTTTAATCTGCTACAGACACAGTTCTATGTTTAATACTATACGAGATGCTTTCTCGTATACAAGGCGGCGAGCTGGCAGAAACGTTAGAACGCCGGGCGAAATGCGTAGTCGTATTTCTTCTGCCGTTACGTTCTGAGTTCAAATTCCGCCGAGGTCGACTTAACCTTTCATCCTTCCGGGGTCGATAAATTAAGTACCAGTTACGCACTGGGGTCGATATAATCGACTTAATCCGTTTGTCTGTCCTTGTTTGTCCCCTCTGTGTTTAGCCCCTTGTGGGTAGTACAGAAATAGAGATGCTTTCTCGAGACGAATACCGCAGTTCAAGGCTTTCAACACCATATCTGCGTCAAGAATGATATGCAGAATGCTAACGAAGTTATTTAACTTTGAGGGTAAATGAAAGATGCCATCATCTAGATAGGAATATATGTTCGTGATATCGTGTTCATAGATTATGTTGAACCCAGGTCAATCCAGACCAAGATGATTTACGATCAAGCTCATTCAAGCCTTGACCGTCTTCTCAATTTTAGGCAACGACTACAATATCCAACACGTATTAGTTATATATTAGAAAGATTTGCCTGCTATTTCTAGCAAAGAAAAAAGAACGACAACTTAGAGAGTCTCTTGTGCTGCTATTGTTGCTGCTGCTGCTGCTGCTGCTGTTGTTGTTGTTGTTGTTGTTGTTGTTCAGGTCATGTCAGTAGTAGTAGTAGTAGTAGTAGTAGTAGTTTCAGTTGGGCTGAGGCACAGGACACAGATGTTGCTATTAATGCTTGCTGCTGCTGCTGCTGCTACTGCCACTGCTGCTGCTGCTACTGCTCTCAAGTAATTCTGCTCGGTTCTGGCTATGCTTTCACGTGACGTATATGTAGTTGGGATGTGACCCATAAACAGAAAAGCATAAGAATATATAGCTGTATGTGTGTGTGTCTATGTGTGCGTATAAGTGTGTGTGCATATAAGTGTGTGTGTGTGTATGAATTTAAAGAGAAAGAGAGGAAAGAAGGGAGACATAGAGAGAGGTATGGCTATGAAAATATGTATGTGCGTGTGAGTGTATGTGTGTTTACACATACACATACATATACACACACACACACACACACACACACACACACATATATATATATATATATATATATATATATATATATATATAGGTGTGTTTGTGTCTGTGTGTCTGTGTCTGTCCGTGGTTATATGTATCGATTTTTCAGTAAGGCAGTTGCCGTTATTACAAGGTTCTGTGTGTGTGTGTGTGTGTGTGTGTGTGTGTGTGTGTGTGTGTGTGTGTGTGTGTGTGCGTGTGCGTGCGCACGCTCGTGTGTGTTCAGTTAGCGTCATATCCAATAATACACAGAAATTTCTGGGTCATAATTTCAATAACAAACATTCTCCATTCATTATTTTTGTATTTTCTTCTTCCACTTCATAGTTTTCACAGACCCATTATTGCCACGAGCTAAGGAAAGAGGATGCCTCGTCCTGGTCTCTGTAGCTGAGAGAAATAACGACTAAATCTCCCTCTAATTACTACCTACACTGTAGCGGATAATGTTAGGGTTCGAACGTACATCTATCGTCGTTTGTCATGGATTCATTCTGGATACAACTTTAAACTGCATCCCGTTGTGAGGCCTTGGTTGAGAGTATCAGGGTTTTGAGGAGAGTGGAAGCATCGCTTGGCCATTATTGTTCCCAGGGGTAACCTGATCTGGAACAGTAGCACCTGTTAGGGTCCAAAAGATTAGTTACTTAACAAATCGGTCAGACAGTTTGGACTCCTTAGCCTATATGGGATGGAGGGTGGATCAGCCCTTCAAAAGGAAGGAAAACCGTGATCCCAAACCTCCGCTGCCTTGCAGTCAAACTCAGCCATGGGAATGGCTTCAGGAGTAAACCCTGCAGGAAAATCGGGAGTTGCAACCCCTGGGGTAGTTCGACGTTGTCTATAACCTCATTAAAGCAAACCACGAGGCGACGCTTGTGCCAAACTGTAACAGACGTGAACTTCCTTTAGAAACAGCTGTGACGTAGAGAGGGCGAAAAGGTTGCATGGACAACATCCCGTCCTTCATATCACACTGCAGCGGATTATTCACGGTCATTAGTTACAGAGAGAGAGAGAGAGAGAGTCCTCATTTATCACTAATTCAGGATAACACGGTACGCCCAATTGTGTTACGCTTATCACCAATAGCTGTGTGGTAATACGGATCGGGGATCAGTCACAGAATTCGTTTTGAACTACAAAATCTCGTCCCTGCGATCCTCCTCAAGGTTCAGGACTACTTACGTTCTTGGGATGAAACCTATTTTTCCCCTACGATTCATTTTTCTTTTGTCACTGATTCATTCAATGCGATATTTTAATTTTTAGTCAAATATCTACTACTTCTACTGCCTTCTGGTCGATGTATACTTTTGATGGTAAAGAGTGTGTCCGAGACATGTTTTTGGTTTTCTTGTTGTTCAAGTGCTGACTTCGATGACCGGTATCTGAAGGTCTTAATGTATACATGACCAATTCATTTTAATAGGTTTAGTATATACAGATCAACCGGATCGCATATGTCCTCACTCTTCTAAGAATCCATACGAGCGTCAATTGAGCCTGTTTTTTTTCTGTTTTCTTCATCTCAGCCGATTTTTCACAAAAAGGAAGGTTTATCAGACGTACATGATTATTACAAGGTCTACTGCCTCTATATATATCTGTTTCTTTATTACCCACAAGGGGCTAAACATAGAGGGGACAAACAAGAACAGAGAAACGGATTAAGTCGATTACATCGACTCCAGTGCGTAACTGGTACTTAATTTATCGACCCCGAAAGGATGAAAGGCAAAGTCGACCTCGGCGGACATCTTATTGGGATCTATATATCACGGTACAGACACCCATAAAATCTAACAGAGTGAATTTAACCTTAACCTTCTTACGGTATTTAACAGCATCCGAGACGCTCATTTTCCCTAAAAAATAACTTTTAAAGATCATCCAGGTCCGATATCCAAAGATAAGCCACTCATAAGCTTTAATGCACTCAGAACTTTCCCCCCACCAACACCTAAACATTCGCTACCGATATTGGGATGCGTCGAACGTGCGTCTTTTATATGCCATCAAATACCTATTTTCATGTATAAGGTGACAACCTCATTTCTGATTTCATTCATTTCTTGCCACAACACAGTAATCCTTTTTTATTTTGTTATTTGTTTCAGTCAATAAACTGCGGCCAGGTTGGAGCATCACCTCAAAAAGTTTCGTCGAATGAATCGAACCCATTATTTTTTTTTTGTCTTTTTCTAAGGCGCGGGAGTGGCTGTGTGGTAAGTAGCTTGCTTACCAACCACATGGTTCCGGGTTCAGTCCCACTGCGTGGCATCTTGGGCAAGTGTCTTCTGCTATAGCCCCGGGCCGACCAATGCCTTGTCAGTCGATTTGGTAGACGGAAACTGAAAGAAGCCTGTCGTATATATGTATATATATATATATATATGTGTGTGTTTGTCCCTCTAGCATTGCTTGACAACCGATGACTGACATGGTTGGAAAACATGGAAATTTCAAGAGCTGGAAAGCTGCGGAGACAGCAGAAGTTGTTTCACGTTGATTGTGAATCAAGAGTGTGATTTATGTATGGATAGTGTTGCCTAGAGAATTTGATATTTCGACACAAATTAGGACATTGATATGTACCCTGGCTGAATTATCCAGGCGAAGGTGTTTGATTGTTGAATGCTCCCAAATCACAATGACATCGGATAACAGTGCTGATGATGCGTCTAGATCCATGGCGAATTTATATATGTATATATATGAAAGATGTGTATTTATAAGAGAAATTGTAGAATTTACAAGTATTTCTTCGGGTTTCTGTGCCGCAACCCCCAAAGCCTCCGTTACCCAACGACCCTTCATTGAAACAAAAGGTGTTGAAACAAACTCAAAGAAAATTTTGATCTCCAAAAATATCAAATGTTTCGCCGAAACACCTACTCCTTAAATTAGCATATAACCGGCTGAGTATTACTTCAATAGGTGAGTCCTTAATGTAAATCTCGCATGATGAGACTGGACCTTTGAACTAGAATCCGTTCGACGGGTTCCACACAGTTTCTGTCTACCCAGGTTTCACTCACAATCCTTTGGTCGACTCAGAAAGCTGTTAAAGGACACTTACCCAAGATGTCATACAGCGGGATTGAGCCCGAGACCCCATGATGCCAAAGCGAATTCCTTGACCATCCGACCATGCTTACGTCTATTGTGTGAGAAACTATCATTCATTTGAAATCTATCTAAACCAGACTAGTTACCGTTCGTTTCAACATTCATATTCACAACCAAAGGAAGATCTTTTATATGGTCAGATGACCACCTAGAAGTAGTAGCTTAATCGCCTCCAAAGTATTCCTTATGTCCTAAAAAAGGGAGAGACACACAGTATGGTAGAGCCTTTGATAAGCAATGCTCCGGAAAACAATGGGGTTTGTTAAACTGGAATTGCTGTTGATCATAGGTCTCTCAGAGTGTATGAGCGTTTATATATATATATATATATTATATATATATCTTATATATATATATATAGATATATATATATATATAATATATATATATAGATAGATAGATAGATAGATAGATAGATAGATAGATAGATAGATAGATAGATAGATAGATAGATAGATAGATAGACATATATATATATATATATATATATATATGCACATATATATATATATACACACATATATATACACACACACAAATATATATATATATATTATATATATAATATATATATATATATATATATATATATGCATGAGTTTATGTATATATGTATATGTGTTTGTGCGTATGAGTGAGTATGTATGTATGTATGTGTGTGTATAAGTGCATGCGTGTACACAGACTCATACACACACACACATACACAGAGGCACGGTAAATCTGGATAAGGAATATAGACTGGATGGTCGTCGATGAAACGCCTTTAATCTTAGATATGTTCAGTCAAGGCCGAGTTGAGGATAAACAACCAGAACAACATCGACAATTGCAACTGCAACAACAATGACAACAACAACAACACCAACAACAGCATCGCAATACCAACAACTAATAAAAATGTAAAATGGTATTTTTTTTAAATGAACATTCAAACACATTTAGACATCCATCCATAAATATAATATATATATATATATAATATATATACATATATAATATAAATATATGTATATATATAGTATAATATATATATATATATATATATATATTATATATTATATATATATATAATATAAATATATATATATATATATATATAAGATATATTCTATATGTATATTATATTATATATATATATTTATATATATGTATATATATATATATATATAGTTTATATATATATATATATATATATATATATATATATATGTATATATATATATATTATATATATATATATATATATATATTATATATATGTATATATATAATATGTATATATATATATATATATAATATATATATATAATATATATATATATATATATATAATATATATATATATGCTTACACACAGCATACACGTACAAACAGCTTTATGTTTTACAACGTTTTTCTCATGTTTTCTCAATGTTTTTTTCTTTATTTAAAAGCAACAAAACTCCAAAGGAGTGTTAGGATTGTTCTATTGAACCGAATGTCTGATTGCAGAACAAAATACGCCACAAACCGAAAGACAAGGCAAAGAAAATAATAAAATGAAATACATTCTATTTTGACTAACACATACACTCTTACACACAACATGCACACACACTCACACACACACACACACACGTACACATACCTGTGTGTGTATGTATCTCTCTATATATATAAAACTGAGAATGTGTGTCTGTCTGTGTGTTTCCCTAAAACTTGAGAACTACACAACCAATTTCATTCAAATTTTACACATGCCTTACTTAACGCCCGGGGAGTGTCATCGGCAAAAAAATTTTAACTTTTTCCCTAGGGCGACCCCACAGCATTATCATATCTTCTCCACTATTTCAGTATTACGTGTTAAAAGTGAAACAAAAACATCTCTATTGTAATGCAGACATTCACTTTAATACTGAAACTATTAAAGTGAAAGTATTATATAACAGGGATGAACCCTTAACAGTGGTCATCCATTTTGCTAGAAGATCCGCTGTGGCCTTATATGCTACATCACTGGTTTTCAATTCATATTAATCAAATTAATATTCAATTTTTCACCCTTATTATGTGTGTGTGTGTGTGTGTGTGGTGTGTGTGTGTGTTATCAATTCGTATAAAATTGCATCAATGATTTGAACTTGAATAAGTGGTTTCACATAAATGGGGATAAATTAAAAAGGTTTGTTATTATTATTATTACTGTTTGACTATTGTAATCACATTTGTTGGTTCCTCGTAAGGGAAACGTTGTTGTGTTGCATTTGTTAAATAATTGTAAACCGTAACCCTCCCCCTTTCGGAGAAGGGGCTTTGGTTATTGTTTAAAAATTGAATTGTGTCCCTGTTTGGGGAAATTGACAATATTTTCACCGTCTTTACGGAAGCATTTTTGTTAAAATGCCTTCGATAGAAGTAAGTCCAAGAATGAACACTCAACAAGAGTGATTTTTACCTTCGTCTACTACTGCATGAGGTCAGAGGGCCAACGTCTTTCCAGGCCCTAAAAACTGTTCATGGACATGTCTGCACAACATACAGAGAAGCCTGCTATCGACAAGGTCTGTTAGAAGATGGTGCACAATGGGATGCAACTTTAGGAGAGGCTGCTTTATTACAATTACCTAAAAGTCTCAGGGCACTATTTGCAGTATTACTACAGGCATGCGAACTGTGTGATCCGGCCACTCTATGGCTCAAATATAGAGACAACCTGGCTGAAGACTTTCAGCGCCAAGCTCAACTGCTCTATCCTGACATGGAGGGTATCAGCAATGAAATCTATAACAAAGCACTTATTGACATTGAAGACAGAATTGCTAAACTGGGTGGAAACGAATTGTCGACGTATGACCTGCCACAAGCATTCAGGTCAGGGTCAAATAGCCTTCCCACCGCTGTCATTCGTGAAACAACCTACGACACTCAAGCGCTTTCAAAGTACATTGTTGAAAATGAACCTAAATTACTTCCGGACCAGCTGCAGGCCTACAGAACTATTCTTAACAGTGTACGCCAACGCGAGGGACGAATCTTCTTCCTCGATGCTCCTGGGGGGGGGGGGGGGCAGGAAAAACATTTATTACAAAGCTTCTCCTTGCAGAAGTTAGGCAGCATCAGGACATTGCAGTAGCTGTAGCCTCCTCTGGCAGCTACTTTGTTACCCGGTGGCAGGACAAGCACACTCAACTTTTAAACTCCCTCTCAATTTAGCAGCATCCGAAATGCCTTCATGCAACATCAACAAAAGTTCAGATCAGGGACAAGTACTAAAAATGTGTCATCTAATTGTCTGGGATGAGTGCACTATGGTTCACAATGGAGCTTTGGAAGCATTAGATAGGCTCCAATGGGAGGTGTAATGCTTCTGTTGTCAGGTGATTTCAGGCAAACTCTTCCTGTCATTTCGAAAAGCACTAGAGCAGATGAAGTCCAAGCATGCCTAAAGTCCTCTACCCTGTGGCATCATGTTACAATCCTCAGTCTCACCACTAACATGAGAGCTCAGCTACACGGCGACAAAATGTCCACAAAGTTTGCACAGGACATTCTGACACTTGGTGAAGGCAAGATGCCTCTCGATGCTGCAGGACAAATGGAAGTGTGGTCATTTTCCTCTGTTGTTAATTCTGTAGATGACCTCAAAAACAAAGTCTTTCCCAACTTCACACAAAACTACCAAAATCACAATTGGCTGTGTGAAAGAGCAATATTAGCTCCAAAAAACGTCGCTGTTAACAAAATTAATCAACAGCTAATGCATTCTCTTCCCAGCACTATACACACTCACAAGTCTGTTGATACAATTCCAGATATAAATGAAGTTGTGAACTATCCTCCTGAATTTCTCAATTCACTGGAGCCTTCTGGACTATCTCCACACATATCAGCACTTAAAGTTGGAACTCCTGTAATGCTACTCCGCAATCTGGAACCACCAAGACTTTGCAATGGAACACGACTGGTGGTAAAGAAAATGATGTCACACATTATCGAGGCGATCATTCTTTCTGGATGTGGAAAAGGTGATGATGTCTTTATTCCAAGAATTCCTCTTACTCCATCAGGAGCAGAAATTCCATTTACATTCAGAAGACTGCAATTCCCCCTTCTATCGAGGCGATCATTCTTTCTGGATGTGGAAAAGGTGATGATGTCTTTATTCCAAGAATTCCTCTTACTCCATCAGGAGCAGAAATTCCATTTACATTCAGAAGACTGCAATTCCCCCTTCTATCGAGGCGATCATTCTTTCTGGATGTGGAAAAGGTGATGATGTCTTTATTCCAAGAATTCCTCTTACTCCATCAGGAGCAGAAATTCCATTTACATTCAGAAGACTGCAATTCCCCCTTCGTATCAGCTTTGCCATGTCCATTA
>NW_021826277.1:20000-22500 GCF_006345805.1 Octopus sinensis | reverse complement strand
CAGGCAAGCAGGCAGAGAGGCAAGCAGCAGGCAGAGAGGCAGGCAGCAGGCATATAAACAGATAGACAGATAGATATATAGACAGACAGATAAATAGATGATAATATATCGCGCTCAGAGGTCCTCCCCTACACTTTGCATTCATGATCTTTTAGTATTTGATGGTTTTAGTCATTGAAATTTTACCTACAAAGCATTGACTAGTCTGAAACTAAGAAAGAAGACGCTTCCCAAGTTGCAGACAAACCCGGAAATACTTTTATTGCTGATACGATAACCCTTTCTAAAGTTTTACAAAACAGTTAAATCCTGTATCACCACAAAATCACAAGTAAAAAGATCGAGCATGGTAGTTACCCAGGGGCGTTTTTGCCTGGCTTATTTCTTTGCTTACCTCTTTTCTTCTTGTCTTTCTGCTTTTCTCTGGGTGTATCCGACGAATTCTTTTCCTCCATAACATTTTCCCTCTTCTTTGAGCGTCAACCGAATATTAACTCTTTTACTCTTTTACCGTTTTACTTGTTTCAGTCATTTGACTGCGGCCATGCTGGAGCACCGCCTTTAATCGAGCAACTCGGGTCTTATTCTTTTGTAAGCCCAGTACTTATTCTATCGGTCTTTTTTGCCGAACCGCTAAGTAACGGGGACATAAACACACCAGCATCGATTGTCAAGCAATGCTAGGGGGACAAACACAGACACACAAACACACACATGCATATATATATATATATACGACGTGCTTCTTTCAGTTTCCGTCTACCAAATCCACTCACAAGGCATTGGTCGGCCCGAGGCTATAGTAAAAGACACTTGCCCAAGGTGCCACGCAGTGGGACTGACCCGGAACCATAACTGTGAACGTTCCTTGAACTTTTGTTGTTTTTGCATTTGGTTTTGGTTTCGTTACTGGATTGCTCTACACACAAACACACATACACATATACAGATACACACACATACACACATACAGACACACAGATACGGCATACACCCACGGGTTATCAAAGCGTTGGCTCCGGTCATCTGCGAGCCCTTAACACGACTATTCAATATGTCATTGGCGACGGGTGCTATACCTGCAGACTGGAGAACAGCGATAATCTGCCCAATTTTCAAGAAAGGGAGCCGCGAAGACCCGCTTAACTACCGACCGGTTTCCCTTACATCAATAATCAGCAGATGTTCGGAACCATCCTTAAGAAAAGTATGATGCTCCACCTCCTAAACACAGCCTCAATCACTGATTCCCACACGGTTCGTGCCGAAGAGATCATGCTTGACCAACTTACTAGTAATGGAAGAATTGGTGACGCGCATCCTCGATGATAGTGATGCTGTTGACATCGTTTTATTGGACTTTGCCAAAGCTTTTGACTCGGTAAACCACCGCCTACTACTTGTCAAGCTTCAAGCATATAGTTTCTATCCGGATATTGTACGATGGGTTGGTGCCTTCCTCTCAGATCGCTCCTTCCAAGTTCAAGTTAATGGTTCGCGGTCCGACGTCTCCAGTGCGAGCAGTGGCGTGCTCAAGGTTCAGTGCTTGGGCCCTTGTTGTTCTTAGTCTTCATAAATGACTTGCCCGACGACCTCACGCAACACACCCTTCTATTTGCCGACGATATCAAACTGGTCGCTCCTCGCGGTAGTATAGAGGATCTTCGTCGATGCCTCCACCAAATTTGGAAGTGGTCTAACGATTGGGACCTGTGTCTGAACGTGTCAAACTGCTGTCATCTGCCTGTCGGCTCTACTCCTGCAACTCAACTTGATTTCGAGCCGGGTCGTCTGCTGCTGGAGAGGACCGATCAGGTAAAGGACCTGGGTATCTTGGTGGATTCCTCCTTTTCGCCTTCGGCCCAGTGCGTCCATGCTGCCAACAAAGCGCGCGGAATTCTGTTTTTGATTCGACGGTCATTCGGAATGCTCACAGCAGCCATATTCCTGCCACTCTATGTCACGCTGGTGAGACCCATATTGGAGTATGGGATTCAAGCCTCTTCTCCTTATCTCCTCAAAGACATACAGCACCTCGGAAGAGTCCAGAGGCTGGCTACCCGCATGGTTCATGGTCTCAAAAATTTGTCCTACGAAGAAAGGCTGAGGACGCTCGACCTTTGTTCTCTTGAAAAACGCCGCCGCCGTGGTGATCTCATTCTCGCCCACAACATCATAAGCGGGAAGTGTAACCTCTCGAAAGAGCTGTTCTTCACTCCTGCTCCGGAGCGTCGGCTGCGGGGTCATTCCGAAAAGCTCTACCTGCGACGATTTCATCTCAATCGAAGGAGAGGAGCTTTCTCCGTCCGGGTTGCGGATCAGTGGAACAAGCTGCCAGATGAGATGGTGAAGATGCCGACGACCGCTTTGTTCAAAGCCTCCCTGGACCTCAAGTGGCCTGAACTCTTTACATGAACACCACCCTGTACTTAACTCCATGTCCCCCTACATGGCCTTGCTATTTGCTTTTGAGCCAAATTAACTAACTAACTAACTAAAG
>NW_021826277.1:10000-12500 GCF_006345805.1 Octopus sinensis | reverse complement strand
TACAGGTAGAACACTAATGGCCTGGAACCTCATAATCTGCCCCAGTTTACAAGTAGGAAATTCAAGTTCCCACATCCACCAATCTACTTTACACAGACTAGTAACTTGCACAGAGCAGTATTATTAAACTTGTGTTTTTTTATACTAATGCACTGGTGATGACTGTATTTTATTTAATTATTTGAATAAATCTAATATTTGTTTGATTTTGAATAAGTTGACCAAGTTCATTAACCCGGGAAAAATCGGTAAACCGGAAAGGCTTTGAAACCGGAAGTTCCCGGAAAGCGATGTTGTACCTGTAATACGTCGTGTATTGGATTAGTGTTGTTGTTGTTGTTAACCCTTGTTGTTATGTTCGGAACAATCCTTATGTAAAAATTGTGTATTAAATATGGTTTTATATATAATATATGCATATATGTATGGTGTATACATACACATACGTTCACGTACACATTTACGAGTAATATACAGATTTATATACACATACGTTCACGTATACATTTACGAGTAATATACAGATTTATATACACATACATTCACATGCACGCGCGTATATATGTTTAATAACCCAAGCATCTGCTTAGGTTGTGATGATGATATTAATCTGAAGATCATTTGTGAGCTGTGGATATGTGGGTATATGGCATTTGGGCGGGGGTGAAAGTATAAGTAAAATATAAGCTACAGCCGGAATTGAACCGGGATCGCAGATTACGTTTCGCTTAATGTGCCTATCGTCCAGCAACAGAATTAAAATGTGAACTATCCATCTCTCTCTCTCTTTCTCGCTCTCTCTCTCTTTCTCTCTCTCTCACTCTCAAAATCTTAATTGACGGGGATATGCCTACCGCGCCCTAACTGTAACGTCCGTTTTCCCAAATAATAATTACGAAGATATCAGGAATATATTTTATTTTGTAACCATAAGCGATCCCTCTAATCAAAATGCCTCCCATCTATAACCATTCCGTCTTTGTTGTAAATCAGGGAGGCAATCCAGATCAGAGGTATTTAGCTGCTGGTTTGATTGGGTCAAGTAACCACGTAGAGGTTACTTTGTTTTCTCATCGAAGATATATAGTTATAATGATAACTATAAGTAATATGGGTGTATAGATATTTAAGCATATAATTCTGTAGGCTTATATTTGTACAGTTCTATATTTAAGAGATGAAGAATTATGTACATTATTTACATTTTTTACATTATTTACACTATATTGGACGGAAATTTGTCCTCATCTTGTCTGTTGTTAACACAACGTTTCGGCTGATATACCCTCCAGTCTTCATCGGGTGTCTTGGGAAAATTTTGAACCTGGGTTCTCATTCCTAAAGTATTTTTTTATGTTACTATTATTATGCCCGTGGGCATATGGTGTAGTGCTTAAGAGCTCGTGCTACTAACCCCAAGATTCCGAGTTCGATTCCAGATAGTAACCTTAATAATAATAATAATAATAATAATAATAATAATAATAATATAAATGATAATAATAATAATAATAACAATAACAACAACAGCATAAAAAAACCGTAGGAATGAGAACCTAGGTTCAAAATTTTCCCAAGACACCTGATTGAAGGCTGGAGGGTATATCAGCCGAAATGTTAACAACAAACAAGATGAGGACAAATATCCGTCAAATATAAATAATCTAAATAATGTAAATAATGATTATATTTGTGTTAGCGTACCATATTTACCGGTGTATAAGTTGCGTTCTTGTATAAGACAAATCCCGGCATTTTTGTGAGAAAAAACAAGCTTCATATGATTCATGATACACTCTTGCAGTCGGCATACCATTGTACAACAGTGGCATTAGATGCATGCCAATCTTTTGTACATTTGAGATTAAAAACAAAAATGGAGGTATTATACACTGACATATACGGTACATGTTCTATAGCCATACTGTTTGTGTATTTAAAAATGCTCGTTCCGTCAACGAAGTACATGAATGCATACACGCATGAGCATTTCAGCTATACAGATTTCGAATTTTCATACTAAGTCCAGAACTTGTAGTGAATAGTTATCAATTAATTTCGATCGACCTGGCCTCATAAAGTCGTGTGCAGCCTTCATTTCAAATCATGACTGATAACAGTGTTACAGTGCACAAGAAACGACAGTTTCGAAATGCAAAAATAGAAAGGATAAAGGGAGATCGAGGAAAGGTGAAAGAAGAAATAGTAAAACAAACAAACAAAAAAAGGAAAAGATAAGACATATATATTTCTTTACTACCCACAAGGGGCTAAACACAGAGAGGACAAACAAGGACAGGCAAACGGATTAAGTCGATTATTTCGACCCAGTGCGTAACTGGTACTTAATTTATCGTCCCCGAAAGGATGAAAGGCAAAGTCGACCTCGGCGGAATTTGAACTCAGAACGTAAAGGCAGACGAAATACGGCTACGCATTTCGCCCGGCGTGCTAACGTTTCTGCCAGCTCGCCAGACAACAGGACTTCGTATAGATTGAT
>NW_021826277.1:0-5000 GCF_006345805.1 Octopus sinensis | reverse complement strand
TATGGACGTAACATGTGAACACAAATCCGGTAACGAGCTTCGTTCTTGTTGTTATGGTTGCTTGCTGTTTAGCCCCGGGCCGGCTCAGGTCGAGCAGACATATAAGCAAAAGCAATCCAGTCGACACCAAACCATCATTCCCCACCACATGCAGACACACTTCAGGCATTGTACAGTTAGAATGTTCCTTCGTTTATAAGACAGTGAGAGAGTATGATCGGATGACGAGTTTGCTGCTACTTCTACAAAGAATCACCCTTCATTAGCTCAGTCACTGAAGCCAATGTGGTTGTTCCTTCTCGAGTCATGCCTGGCTCATAAGGGCCGGTTTCCCGGTTTCCTTGGCGTATAGGTTCCCCACCTGGACGGGACGCCGGTCCTTCGCAGGTGAGCTGCAAGATGCAGGAGGAAAGAGTGAGAGAATGTTGTGGCGAAAGAGTCAGCAGAAGTTTCGCCATTACCTTTCTGCTGGAGCTGCGTGGAGCTTAGGTGTCTCGCTCATAAACACACACATCGCCCGGTCTGAGATTCGAACCCGCGATCCCTCGACCGCGAGTCCGCTGCTCTGACCACTAGGCCATGTGCCTCCACTACTGAAGCCAATGAAGAGAAGCATTTTTGAACCATTGTGTAATGATTATTGTCTTGAATATATTTCCGTTCATCGAATCGTTTGGCAGCAACAGATAGACGTCCCCACTTCCGGTCGGAAGTGACTTCGGATAATAAAGTAACAAAAGAAAATCAGCGAACTCTTCTCTCGATCCATCCAGATGCAATCACAACTCTCAGTTTTGATTATGGATTCCATCTTTTTGTTTCTTTTGGCTTTTGCAGTATTATAACACACAATTATATGAATGCATGCGTACATGTACGCATGTCTGTTTGTGTGTACAGTTATATGTACACGAATATATGTATTTATGTGCGTATGTGTGTGTGTGCGTGCACGCCTGTGTGTGTGCGTGCACGCCTGTGTGTGTGCTATTTATATATATACATATATATATTATATATATATATATATATATTATATATATATAATATATATATATATATATATATACATATATATGCATACATGCATACATGCATACATACACACTATACTATACAATAAACATCTTCTTTTCCATCCATATTTGTGTGTACAAATATATGTACACGAATATATGTATATATGTGCGTATGTGTGTGTGTGCGTGCACGCCTGTATGTGTGGCTATTTATACATATTATAATATATATATATATATAATAATATATATATATATATATATATAATTATATATTTTTTATATATATATATTATAATACATAACATACATACACTATACAATACAATAAACATCTTCTTTTCCGTCCTATTGTTTCGACTTCCTTCTCTCTCCTTTCTCTCTCTCTCTCTCCCTCTCTCTCTTAAACAATCGCTTCCTCTTGTATCAATCTTAAATATTTTCTTATTTCATTTGGCATGCATGCTTCGTGAGAAAAACGCCACACATGCAATACGTACGTACATATGCCTGTATGTTTGTACACACACACATATGTGAATATATAATTATATGCATATATGTGTATGAGAGTGAGTATGTGTGTTCGTAACTAGATGATACTGGACTTCATAAAATCTAAATACGAAAATTGTATGTGAAATGAGGGTGTACACGCTTTTAGTTTTGATATGTATGTATATGTGTCGACGCCTATGTGTATGTATACACATATATTTATACTTGCAAGCTTGTGTCCGTTAGCGTGCAAGTCGGGTTTTGAATTTTACATCAGCATATATATATATATATATAAATACAAAATGGGATAAGAACGCAAAACATTCAAATAGACGATACAAAAAACACGGACGGGTCATTCAAAGCCTCTAATCTTCAGTCAAGAACCAGATCATCCTCGCAATTTCGGCTGATACATACATACATATATATTCTCGTTTACTCGTTTACTCGTTTACTTGTTTCAGTCATTTGACTGCAGCCATGCTGGAGCACCGCCTTTAGTCGAGCAAATCGACCCCGGGACTTATTCTTTGTAAGCCCAGTACTTATTCTATCGGTCTCTTTTGCCGAACCGCTAAGTGACGGGGACGTAAACACACCAGCATCGGTTGTCAAGCAATGCTAGGGGGACAAACACAGACACACAAACATATACACACACACTTATATATATACATACATATATACGACAGGCTTCTTTCAGTTTCCGTCTACCAAATCCACTCACAAGGCATTGGTCAGCCCAGGGCTATAGCAGAAGACACTTGCCCAAGATGCCACGCAGTGGGACTGAACCCGGAACCATGTGGTTGGTTAGCAAGCTACTTACCACACAGCCACTCCTGCGCCTATATATATATATACATACATACACACACACATATACATACATATATATATATATATATATACATATGCAGTAAACACTCACACACAAACTCATATATCCTTTCTAGCCTTTGTCTGACCGAGATGAATATGGATCCCATATAATAAGCTATAATATTACACAATTGTAAAGGCGTCGAGTTGGCAGAATGGTTAGCACGTCGGGCAAAATGCTAAGCGGCATTTTGTCCGTCTCTTCTTTCTGATTTCCGACAAGGTCGACTTTACCTTTCATCTTTTGGGAGTCAATAAAATAAGTACCAGTTGTACACTGGGGTCGATCGAATTGACGTAATCCTCCCCCGAAATTACCAACATTACGCATTCCTTTATCTATAGATATCTGTGATGTCTTTGAACCATGTATTGTTGAACCACTCTACATCTTTCTCTCGCATAATTTTTCGTATATATATATTCTTCTGATTGAAGAAATACATTATTTCCTGCAGGAATATTTGTTGAAAAGGTTGATAGTTCCGTAATGTTTGGCAATATTACAACAGAAGAAATGTTCATTCATGTATCACATATCCTTATTCCTAAATTGCATAACATTCCTTCGTCCGCGCGACGTAACAAATGTTTGTTTGTTTTTTTTAAGTGGCAGTAATCCACTACGTTTTGTTATTTCTTTGAAGAATTATTTAAATGACACTTTTCATGGAATGGTGAAGGTAATACCCACGATTGCAAGATCGCTGTTACGATTCCTGGACCGTCTGGAGTGTTGCATTCTTGGACAAAACACTTCATTTCACATTTTTCCAATTCACTCTGCAGTAAATGTGTAGCCCTGCAACGGGCGGGCGTCCGAACCAGGGCAAGATGCTATGGTCTCGGTTTAGCTCTATGCCATGCAAACCGGGTTACCACTCCCTGTGAGGCTGTAGTGTCTAGCGTTTATTGACGACAACGACCACACCCTGTAACTGGAGACGATGTTTAGCTGTATGTCCATCGGTGTAATTTTATCTTTAATCTTATATTCGTTTCAGTTACAGAAGTTCAGCCGTGCAATGTCAACGCTGTCAAGAGTTTAATCGAAGAAATCGACCCCGGTGCTTAATTTCAAAGTCTAGTACTTATTCTATCGGACCCGCTTTGCCGAACTGCTAGATGAGGGACATAAACAAACCAAGACCGGTTGCCAAGTGTTGGTGGTGGCTGACAAGTACAAACACAAAGACGCATACACATGTGCCTTTGTGTGTATGTGTGTGTGTGTGACTGTCTGTAATATATATGTGTGTATGTATGTATGTATGTATGTATGTATGTATGTGTGTGTATGTATGTATGAACGTATGTATGTATGTATAGGCACACACACAAGCAACGGTTATTCAAAGATTACTCTGCCGAAGTTACTTCTTAAAAATTCTTCGCCTCCGATCTTCGGGCGATCATATACATACACACATATGTGTGTGTGTGTGTGTGTGTGTGTGTGTGTGTGTGTGTGTTAATGTTTGTTTCCATGTTCAGTTATGATAAAAGCAATTTTACATCAATCCGATGGATTACGCTACACGTTTGTAGAGTACAAATTTATTATTGATACACAAGAATATTACTGACATTTTCATCAAAGTTCCGGCCAGCTAAACCATCGTTGCAAAGCCGCCATCGATGCTTACCTGCCCGAAACTTCGATGTCACTATCAATTTAATATTAATAATAATAATAATAATAAGATAATATATATATATATATAGATATAATATATATATACATGAATAAATAAATAAATGGAGTTGAACGAAGATGTTAAAAAAATTCCTTTACTCTTGACATATGTTTCGAAGACAACATGGTTTTATTCCAAAGGAATATGTCGAGAGTAAAGGAATTTTGTTAACATCTTCGTTCAACTCCATTTATTTACTTATTCATATATAACACACAAATTTCTGCACATGAACCCGGAGTTTCTACCCTTGGATAGGTCGCTTCAACCGTGTTTCTGACGTGAATTTGCTACCCTGGTATCGGTTCATCGAATTTTCCATGTTGACGGTAAACATAGGATAATTCATTCACCTATCGAAACACAAACACACATATATATATATATACATATATATATATGAATAAACGCACACATGTGTATGTGTTTGTGTACATGTGCAGACACGCATACACACAATCAGGACACGAGTACAGTCATAGCTTGCATAGGCCATAGCAGTTCCGCACTTCTAAATATATTTATACATGAATACAATAACACTTGAACAGACGCAGCAGCACAGACGCATAGGACTGAGGAATGAACGAAAATTCGTCAATTGATATCTTTATTCGCATCATTCTTGGAAATATTCTTGACACAAATACCCAGAAATATCTAGTGCAAAAAATTGGTTTAAATAATTTAAAAAAATGTTGAAATAAAATTAAATAAATAAAACCCTCAAAAAATAATGAGAGCTAATGACAGGGCGAGGAAGATATATATATATATATATATATATATATATATCTATATATATATATAACATATTATATATATATATATATATAGTATATATTGTATATGTATACATATGTATATATATATATATGTATATATATATATATATATA
>NW_021826276.1:32500-35707 GCF_006345805.1 Octopus sinensis | reverse complement strand
GAAGAGAAGAAGAAGAAGAAGAAGAAGAAGAAGAAGAAGAAGAAGAAGAAGAAGAAGAAGAAGAAGAAGAAGAAGAAGAAGAATGTGGGTGTCGTTTTCATTGTGAAACGTTGTCCCTGTTTGAAGGAGAAATCTGATCCCTCAACTGGGTCTTCCGCATTTTTTCTGACATCTTGGAGGATTAAGTTCAATCTGTGGTCCTTTTTTAGCAAGGGAATGTTTTGAAGGATGGTGTCGAAGGCTTCATTTTTCAGACAGTTGCGTGTGGAGATGTATGGTAGGGCTTTTGTTTGTAAATCTTTCTTTACTGTCTGAATAGTTGGATGTTGAGTTGTAGAGCACTTTGAAAGCCTATGTCAATAATGAAGGTGGGTAGTTCTGGTGATGAGGTATCCTTAATTCATGTAGTCGTGTGTCCATGGTGCTTGCATTAGAAACTATAGTACATATCCTTTTTAATTCTGGGCTGTCTGGGGTGGCATGAGTTGAACAGTATATATTGCTTGGAGTCCGTGGGCTTATAGTATACATCTGTTTCTACTTCGTTGATAGATTTCTTAATGAGGATGTCGAGGAAGGGAAATTGTTGATGGCTATATTCCATCGTGAATTGAATGTTTACGTCAAGTCCATTTATAACTGCTTGGAATTCTTTAAGTCTCACTATACTTTCATGCTAAAGAATGAAACAGCCATCCAGGTGTCTCTTCCAGTTATTTTCTATGTAGAGGAAAAAATGGACTGCCGTATTTTTCTCGAACCTTACGACTAATTTCTAGATATCCCATGACGAGGTTAGCAAAGAAGAGGGCCATTCTAGTACCCATCGCAGTCCCCTATTTTTTCGAAATTAGTTTTCTTTGAAGACGAAATAGTTATTCTTCAAGATGAATTTTAGTCATTCTACACGAATTCTTTTTTAATGCAATGTGGAAGTTTGTAGGTGTAATTGTCTGGCCAGAACTGAATTGCCTCTATTCCTAGGTTGTAGGGGATATTGCAACAGAGGTTGACTACATCGAAGGATACTAGTAGGATGTTTTTGTTTATTTTTTCAGGAAGGTGATTGAGCATATCCAGGTCGTCCCTTATGCAGCTTTTGACATGCTTGAGGAATGGTTTTAAGAGGCTATCTAAAACATTACTGAGGCAGTGAGTTTCGCATGCGGGACCTGCTCAATTTGAGGTCATTAGGAGTAGGGACTTTGATTATTATGTCCGTGGCTATCCCGCATGCGTTACGTATTATCTCACTTTTGTATATCTTGGGAATACCGCAGAATATGAAAATATTGGTTGCGTTTTAATACATGTATTGTGAACTTTGAATAATAGTAATAATAATATATATATACAATTACATATATATATATATATAAATATTAACGTACATACACACACACGCGCACACACATACACACACACACACCACACACACACACACATATTATATATATATATATATATATATATCTTTCTCTTTTTCTCTTTTTACTTGTTTCAGTCATTTTGACTGCGGCCACTCTGGAGCACCGCCTTTAATCGAGCAACTCGACCCTGGGACTTATTCTTTGTAAGCACAGTACTTATTCTATCGGTCTCTTTTGCCGAACCGCTAAGTGACGGGAACAGAAACACACCAGCATCGGTTGTCAAGCAATGCTAGAGGGACAAACACAGACACACAAACATACACGCACATACATATATATATACGACGGGCTTCTTTCTGTTTCCGTCTACCAAATCCAAGGCTTTGGTCGGCCCGAGGCTATAGTAGAAGAGACTTGCCTAAGGTGCCACGCAGTGGGACTGAACCCGGAACCATGTTGTTGGTAAACAAGCTACTTACCACACAGCCACTCCTGTGCCTATATATATATAAACTCATACAATAATACGTACATATACATATACATACGGATCTCTTTTTGTCAAGGGTTCCAGACGAGCCTACCTCACAGCAGGAAACACAATTGAGGGCTGCGGCATGAAACTCCTTCATTGACCAATGCCACACATCAGAGGAGGTTTCAAATAATGGGGTAGCTCAGTCAACTTTGGAGCTCCAGTATGACGGCAACTTTGAAGCTGAAACCTTTTTTAAAGAATTTTTTGAAAGATTTTTATGATATATATACATATACATGTCCATATCTATATGTGTATGTATATGTGTCTATGTATGTATGTAAGTATTGCCTTTCAGTTGTAAATTGCGAATAGCGACCTTAATAATTTATATATATTATATATGTATATATATAATGGAATAATTACTAAGAAGCATTGTGTAGAATATATTTTTATAATATTCGGCTTTACCCACGATTTTTTATACTATATATATATATATATATATATATATATATATATATATATATATATATATATATATATATATATATATATAGACAAAGAGAAAGAGGAATGAAAGCGAAATTAAGAGATAGATAAATAGATAGATAGATAAATAGATAGATGGATAGATAGATAGATAGATAGATAGATAGATAGATAGATAGATAGATAGATAGATAGATAGATAGACAGATAGATAAATAGATAGATAGATAGATAGATAGATAGATAGATAGATAGATAGATAGATAGATAGATAGATAGATAGATAGATAGATAGATAGACAGATAGATAAATAGATAGATAGATACATACATACATACATGCATACATACATACATACATATATACATGTGTAAAATTAAATTAAGGTTATCACATTAAAGAAACTTAAAATTAATTATAGAAAATATACTGGAGGCGATACTCAACATTGGAAGCCGAATTCAGATGTATTACAACACGCTTCGTCTGAAGGTCGAATATACATGTTTTGCAAATATATGCACATATTAATTACAGTATGTACATATATGCATACATCTGCATTTGATATTTATGTGTACATATATACGTATGCTTCTATGCGTGTGCATGTATATGTGTATCGTATATGCATATATATATATATATATATATATATGCATGGTGTATGTGATTTTGGACGAACATTGGTATATATAATTATAAATGCACATTAGATAGATAGAGTTACGTTATATATTTCAAGAAAGGAGCAGTACCATTTTGTCTCTGACATTTTAAAAATATACATCAGCCATTCTTCATACTGAATTGAAACTTTTCTGTATGCATTTTACATTTTCATGATCCTAGTCGGACGA